>NC_134471.1:81039793-81183071 GCF_964194025.1 Convolutriloba macropyga | reverse complement strand
TAACCCGATATGTTTGATTGAAAAGTTAGGAATATTAGGGGTTGGAGTTTGCCGTCTAAATCAAATTTTTTTCAGCGCAAATAGGAAATTAGTGCAGTAAATTTGTTTCTGTCTTACAGTTCACTGCTACTTGACTTTACTCGTCGTAGTGTTCCTCCGTCTTTTGGTCTCCTGTGTCAAGGCCAGTCAGCACTGTCAATCGTTTGAACAACCTTTTACCAACACCGACGACTAGGTCCCTTGGGTAAAGAATTTGTAAGTTGTTGTTCCTCTTCACCGCTTCGATCTTCAATAATGTCGTGAAAAAATTTGACGTTACTGTCTTTTGCGTCATTATCATCGATATCTATTATGTTCCAATTCGTGTTAAAGAGTCCGATGCATCCCATCCGCTCTGATCAACACCTTTGTTTATGACGTCACTGTTTTGGCGAAAAACGATGTTTTTTTCAGATAGATTTTCTTGTACTGTTCAGTTTGGCTCACTCTAGTTTCAGGCGATTGATAAATAGATTGGTAAAGAAAGTCTTGACAATTGCGTGAGGCCGATATATTTGATGTCAATGTAGCTGGGGTCGAGAATTGATCAGTCAGATTTGGTCCACTCTCTGATGTTCATAATAGGGCCATTGCTCTTCTATTTATTAACCCGGGAGCGGCATCATATAAACTCTGACGCAAAACAGAAGTTCGAAGGATTCAATGCCGATAATATATATATATATATATATATATATATATATATATATATATGTATATTTATATATATATATATATATATATATATATATATATATACATATATATAAATATATATATATATATATATATATATACATATATATATATATATATATATATATATATGTTTATATATATATATATTATATATATATAAGCTCCAAAAGTACAAGCCAACAACGTGTAAGCATTATCAAGACAACAAGGTGAAACTTTGACGGCAAGATTTTTTGATGCTCATTCAACAGGTTTTTTGTCTGATGTCATGACGTCATATCAGTTCGTATTCATCCAACAAAAGTCTAGATGACCTAAAAATATTAAGCCGAAAACCAGCTTAATCGATACATATCGTGGTTATATATTTACTCAAAATTAGGTTAAATGAACTTTTTCGGAACTTTCTACGTGTATTAGAACGTTTTTACGCTAAATTCAAATATAAATACTCAATTCTGATTGGCTAATATTTCTTTCATTTACTACGTAACAGTTATGCTCGTTGAAATTTAACTACGAAAACTTCTTCAACGCTGGATAAATTTATTACATCCTGTAACAGAAGAAAAGTTAAGGAAACAGAAAGTAAGAACATTTTTTTGAATTTTTTGCTGGAGTTTTTGCATAAAACTCAAACCTCAACAATTTTTTATTAGAGCAGTTAACTAAATGTAGATTTTTTTTATAAACTCTGATTTTCGCCACTTGTTGACCCATTTGTAAAAAAGGTGAAATATCTGAAAAAAGCGATCGAAAACTTCTTCAACGCTGGATAAATTTATTACATCCTGTAACAGAAGAAAAGTTAAGGAAACAGAAATTAAGAACTTTTTTTGAATTTTTTGCTGGAGTTTTTGCATAAAACTCAAACCTCAACAATTTTTTATTAGAGCAGGTAACTAAAAGTAGACTTTTTTTATAAACTCTGATTTTCGCCACTTGTTGACCCATTTGTAAAAAAGGTGAAATATCTGAAAAAAACGATCGAGCTTTGACTCCAAAAATTTTTAACATTAAAGACACTCACTTTTAAAACTAAATTAACCGTTTGCAATTGATTTCCGAGCATTTTTTGAATGCGAACACCAATCCAGCTGCCGGACGCAATCAAGACTCCCGGTTCCTCGTTCTCGGTGCTCCCTAACATTTTATCCCCTATCAATAATATTTTCAGAAGTAAGTTGCAATATCTCCTATAATTATATGTAAAACTTGAAAAGCTTTTAGACAAATAAAAAATCGCTATAATTTTTCTTTCTGTTGAAGTTAAACCAAATATTAAAACAAATCCTTAAAAAAATGTTTACCCGAAAAACTTTTCAAATGAACGAGTCCTGCCTGAATTTTTGAGGTAGTTGAGTTGAGAAAAATTACCTATGGTTAAATATACGAAGTTGTTGTTTTTTGTTGATAGTTGTAGTGTCTGTGTGTGTATGAGCGTGTGTGTGTATGTGTGTGTATGAGCGTGTGTGTGTATGTGTGTGTATGTGTGCGTGTGTGTGTTTGTGTTTTTGTTGCAGTTATACATATAATCAACTTTTATCTGATGTTGTAACCAAAAGGATTAAGAGTTGTTTGATAATACTTTAGCGGTTTGCATGAGTGGAATAATTTGAAGAGATTCTGATAGTTAACGCCCAAGTTAATTTGAGATAATTAAGTTGAGATAATAAACGGCCAAATTTTTCAAACAGTAGTTGATGAACATCAAAGACCTCGCCAGTTGCTTTTTAGTTGAAAAATTCTCTTTGTATGGAACTGAGATTATTGAACCGAAGAACTGAAAACCGTATACAGAACTGGACGTCTCTTATTCTTAAAGCAAAACATTATATCAAAAATTACCGCTAATTCAACGGTTAATAATGTCAGTTGGTGTATCCTAATGCGTTACTCGTGCAGCACTAGAACTACCAGTCAGCACAAAAAATAGTCAGGCAACTCCAGTGCGTGATCCATGAAGTCCTGGTAACCCAATGCGCAACTCCGGTGGGTCTGATACCCCGTGCGTATGTTGGTGTGATCAAGTTGGTCTGATCAGAACCGATTTGAATCCATGTGGTCTGGTGCCCCTTGTGCGCGACGCAAGTCAGTCCGATCAGAGCTGGCCTGGGTAGCACAGCTCAACCTGGTTGGCAACGAGCAATTCCAAATCGGGTGCAATAAACCTCCCGCTGTAGAAGGAGACAAGATATATTATATGTTGTCTTTGGGTTTCATAGCAGCTGCTATTCATAATAATGTGGTTGATGCAAGGTTTTGCTGCCTCTTGGCATTACCATGATGAATGTGATATTATTGGGACGGACTTGAAGAAAGAAAAAAAACCAGTGGAACCACCAAGATTTTGCATTAAAATTAGAACTCAAAATTTCACTATTCACTCACATTAAAAATAGATGGAAAGCTGTTAAACTGGCTAGCTGGATAGAAAACCAACCAGGACAATATGGTTCACAATTGTACATGATCTACAAAGTTTTCGGTTTGTGTAAACCGAATTAGTAATTGGTGTCTTGTTAAAGCTAATTTTAATTTATTTGGGCATACTGATTAGTGTAATTACTGACAAATTAATTTTCAATCACGTCACTAAAAAAAATTGATAGTTTGTCCCCTTGAAATTAGATTGAATATTAAATTGCTCACGTGGGACGCAGAAGTTGCAGGCATTGAAGCTGATCCGTGAATGAATACAAAAGACATCGACTGGGGATAATGTCTTTTTGGAACACATTGACTGGAACCACAAGTTGTCTCTTGGAAAAATTGAGTGGTTTTCACTTCTTTTGGCTCATAAAGCGCTTTTAAATTTTTCCCAGATATCATTCCGAAAAGTGGCCGTGATCATTGCTGCGGTAGAGGTTTCAAAAATTTGTAACTTTTCAGTTTTTTTTCATTTTTGCTATTGAAAGCGAAATCATTTGAAGGAGCTATTGAACACACGTATGCGACCCTGCAAAACTGATAATACAGACTTACGTCCGTACCACTACAGCTAATAGGCTAGAACGAAAGCAATGTTGCTGACGCTTTCTTCAACAATTCGAGCTAACTTCGCACTTAAACTCCGGTCTCAAAATTTTTAAAATTCGACTAATTCTGTTGTTGGTGTGTTGGTTTGGAGGGAGTGCAGAGTAGTTGCCCAGCAGCGGCGATGAATGCCCAGAGGGAACTGAGGCAAACAACTCAGATTTCAAATGGCAAAGAAATTTTTATCAGACAAAGATTTTTCTTTCCTAACAATTTTCATTCCCACCATCTCTAGTAAACCTCTTGGGCACTATTTTTTCAAATGTGATTACAGCAGTAAAATGAATCAAGAATAATTAGATGAAAAAATCGACGTTAATAAACCAAACATATTTTTTGGTAATAGCTTTACCTATAATTTAATATTTACTTAAAAATTTACTTAACATAGTTGCCCGCGCTTTTTTGGAGGCTAATTATGCTTTAGTTAGCAAGGGAAATTTCCGTTTCATTTTAGTGTGAAAAGAAAAATAGTTTGAAGAATACTTCGCGGAGCTATATTAAAAGAATGAAAAGATAGTTTTCGTTTTTCAGGTGCTCCAATCAGGCTTTCCTTTCATTTCGAATATGTGTTCTCATTATATGTTGTATCGAACATATAACCAGAAGCATCTTTCTTCTAATACCCAGAGCAAACGAAAATAAATTTTTGTATTTCACAGCAATTTTTATTTGCCATTTGAATATTGATACTAGTCCATCCTACGAACTTTTCAAATACACCTGAAAATATTGTTTCCTTTGCTTCGTTCAGTAAGATACTAAAAAACTGTATTCTAATCTTCAATATTATTTGCATTTGATAGTATTTATATAACTTCATTATTCAAAGTAGTATGCATGAAAAACGCTGGCTCAACTAATTTTTAAACCATTTGAAACAATGGTTGCTCCGAAGCACCAACATGGAAACCCAAGAGAAATGATAATCTCAGCTATGAAGTATCGCCGAAAAACACAAAAACAGCCTGTTTTTAAACCAAATGAAACAGTGATTGCTCAGCAGCACCAACATGGAAACCCAATTTGAAATGATAGTCTTATTCATAAAGTCCGGGCGGAAAAAACCGACAGTCGTTGAAAAGAAAAGCTATTAAACTCCAAAAAGATCGCTCCAGTTAAAAATCATCCTGTGAACTAAGTTTTGTTTAATACTGTTCAGTTGAAAATTTCCAGTGAAGTAATTGGTTAGAATTGAGGCGTTTTCATTCTAACTTTTCTCTATTTGGATTGAATTCAGGTTGCGTATTGAAAAAATTGCCTTAACTTCTTCAGTTTGAGAAGTGACACAGAGGTAACTTGGTTGTACTTAAGGCCCAGTGACAATCAGTACTGATTCGGAACAATTTCAGAGATTTTTCAAGTTTTCAAGTCAGAGAGTCAGAAGAAAATTCAGAGAGAATATTCTGTATTCTTTTGAATCAGACGACAATTTAAAATGAATCACTGAATAAGCTCTGAGTCAGAGAAATGCAGTGGAAAATGTGACATGAAATAAACTCTGACTCTGTACAGGTACTGAATTTAACTTGGACTTAGGTACGGGTGCTGTAGTATTTAACAAAATGCCGATCTAACTCCAGGTGATTTCCATTCAGTAACGAAAAACTTGATATGTTCTGTTATTTTTTCTTTTTTGATGCTGCTCTTTTTTTCTTTTTAGTTTTTTAATGCTGCTCTGTCACTGTTATTAACTTGTTATGAACTGTTAATTATACTAGTTTTGCCTTGTTAGTGTCTAAGTTTTGCTGAATTCCCTCCTTTTTCTAATGTCATGAAGTTTCGAGAACTAACTAAAGACCGAGGCTGATAATTTTTCTAGATCTTTTTGCTGTACCAAAATGCTGATCGTGAAACGGTCGAAATTGCTCAATTATAGTTTGTTTTGAATGTTATTATTATAAATGGGCTCGTACTATATTGCACGCAACACGTTATCTGATATTCGTGTTTGACTTGGCAATATTCGCCCAGTTTTGTGTCTGTTAGCTGTTTCTTTCCAGCTTTTTCTTTCACCATTATGAATTCTGGTATAAAAAAGGCTAGAAGAACTTACCAAATACAGAAGTTGCTAATTTTTTCAGATCTTTGCTGTACCAAAATTCTTACATTCTAAACGTTTAGAGCTACGCAATTACAGTTTGTTTTGAATGTTATTATCATAACTGTCTCGTACCATTACAAGTACTTCGTTATTTGAGGTTCGTATTTGATTTAGCGATATTCGCCCATTTTATCAGACAGTTCTAGAGTAATCTGCACACAGTCTTCTAAACTCCTTAGCCATTTCAAATTAACTAACTTTAAAATGAACACGGATTCCGATAATCTCAAATGTGATCAATGCTCCGGCGACTCTGACCAATTATTTCACTGCGAAACGTGCTCTGATTCTGATCAAGATTCGGAGTTAAAAAGACGACTTTTGTGCGACATTTGCGTAGGACCTCACACAAAACAAGGACACTCGATAACTGACTTAAAAGGCTATGAACCTTTGATCTGTCGGCAACACAAAGTCTTGGATCAAGAATACTGTCGATCTTGCGATAAAACTTTTTGCAACAAATGTATGAACAAACACAAACAGCATGACTTTGAACCGTTGGAAAAGCGAGTCTCGGAATTAAAGGGCAAGACATTCGAGATGTTGAGCGACCTTGACAATGATGAAAAACCACTTCGTGCCGCGGTCGAAAAAATGTCAAAATTTGTTGAACAAGAGAAAAAGAAACAACTTGACCTCCGTCAACACCTGGAAAAAGAAATTGAGAAGCTCCGTCATGCATGCTTGGAAACTATTGATAAAAATTGTCAAAAACTTGATTCAGATTTGGGTATTTTTTCTGAAAAAGTTGATAAATCAGTTGATTTACAGAAGCGATTTCGCGACCTGTTGGGTACTTCGAGTTCTCAGTTGCTAAAGGATTTTGATCTAACAAGGAAGGACTTTCTTGAGAGTAAATGCGTCAGAGAAGCGCTTCTATCTTTAGAAAACTTAACTTCAAATTCTTGTTCTAAAGAGTTTATCACCAGCAAATTCGAGGGTCTTGCAGAAAACTTGAAGAAAAATCTTGAATCTGCCACATCAATCGAGAAAGTTCTGAATTCTTCAACAGCAACGGTGCGTCATGATATGTGTGCCAAATCGTTAAACGGGTTTTATATTTGTGGAAAGGGCGGCAATGAATGGTTCAAAATTTCAACTGGAAACAGACGTGTAATTGTCCAGAAGATTAAATTTACAGAAACTAAACCGATTTTTACAAAACAGTGCAGTGTGACTGGTTTTAACGAAAATATTGATCAGTGCTTCGTTTTCGAACGTTCTCGTAACGAAACGATAGCTTTGTTGATAACGGCGAGCAGAACAGGCTATACTTTCGATTGGAATAGCAAGAATGTACAATTAACGAAAATAAGTTTGCCTCCTCAACAACACCTTTTGTGCCCGTATATGGTCCCTTTTTGCAGTAGAGAACAGATTTATTGGTGCTACTGGAGTGCATACGAAAAACTAATCAAGTCAACTCAATCAGCTTACTTCATAGTTAAAAGTGACACGCTTCCTACAGTCAGAAGAAACGATACTTATAACATGTATTCACTTATTTTTATCACAAGTTATGAAGTTATAATTGCGGATGCTGGCAACAGGAGGTTTTGGGTTATACCTGTTAGAAACATTTATAGAAAAATCAGTTGTATAACTGCATTCCCAAATATGGTAATAATTTGGTGCCAAGAAGACGAATCTGTTCTTATCACCACCAGGACGGGAAGTGATCACACTTTACCCTTGAAATTCAAATTGGAAAGAAATTCAATCGTTACTCGGATTGAGTTCAAGGGCGAGAGGATAAAATTGAGAACCAAGTGGAACTCGTTTGACGAGCGCCAGTATTGCTTCATTGCCCAAAAAGAATAGTTTGTAAAACTAGTCAAATTGAAAATTTTGACCAAATTTTGATTTTAGATCTAATTAAATGCACTCATCTATGTAACGTTCACTCCATGATACCACTCCAATTGCACAAAATTAACAATTTTTTGGTAATATTTTTGTGATTTTCAATGGATTTATTTTTCGACTTCGAGATCATTCATATCAAATAACTAAATAACAAAAATCTAAATAACTTTTGATATTCAAATATTACAGTTAGCAAACCAAAAGCCGAGCGACTGGATTAAGTCATACTCGGTGTCAGGACAAAGAAAGCATTTCCAAAATACACAAATTGTACCCAACGTATACCCAATTATTAAATGGTTCAGATAAACTATGTTGAACAAATCTGCCTAGGAGAAAATTTTAAATGTAAAGTCATTCAAGTGACGAGGGGTCATTAATCCGAGAGTTGCTGTGATTCCAAACTTGGATTATGACTTTAAACTGATAACTAATGGGGCATGTCAATGAGTTAATAAAGTCGGCTAAGATTACCTTACCAAGCCATATATTAATTGAATTTGGTCTCGTGTCGTTTAACAAAGGTTCATTAATTTGTCGAGGTGATTGTCCAACAATCTACCGACTGTTTTGTAGAGCCTAGATTAGGCGTGGATTAGGAATATCAGCCAGACTGTCTTTTTACTTCATTAAAGACATTTTTTACGTACTCTGTAAAGTTGAAAAGCGCTCCATTGAATATGGACTTCAAGGAAAAAATGTTGACTTCAAGGAAAAAATAAAAAAATGTTTTTCCCAAGCCAATTGTATATCCACCCCTCAAGATCAGAAACTACAAACTGGTCACTACATGAAAACACACCTATATTCAGAGATATACTGTTTTTCAGAAAAAAAAGTATTAGAGACAGAGCAGCTGAACTCATTGTTTTTTTACAATCAAAAGATTTTAATTTATATCAATCATGGTTTTTAGGCGAATCAAATAGGTTAAGTTTTCATTCACGTTCCATTCGGAGCGCGATGAAAGGAGGTTAGAAAACTTTTATGCTATAGAAGAAGATAATGCTTGCGTTCACGTACTGTACTTCAAAAGCTCGAAAGCAGTTTGTTAAAATCAACTTTAATCGTTCTGGCTCTATTACTTTTCCATATTTTCCATATATGTCTTCACGAGGATTTTTAAAAACCTATGGCACGATTTATTAAATCTTGAAGATTTCATGGAAATTTGTTAATATTTTGGAAATTTTGTCAGTTTGATGACTCGAGCGATTTTTCACTTTCACTCCAACCCTTTCAAATGTCATTTTTGCTTCGAGCAATTTCCAGGAATATTTTCGCTTCGATGAATTCCAGGAATATTTTATGTTTCGATGAATTTTGTTGATGTTTTGATATTTCGAGTGATATCCAGTATTTTTTCTAGAATTTCTAAATTTATACAATCTTATGTGTAAATGGTGCGTAATCGTTTAACACCTCAACCCTTTCCCCTGTTATTCAGTTCAATTGACAACTAACCTCGGATTGAATGGTGGGTCAGTACAATTTCAACAAGTAAAGAGCCTCATATACTGCAAAAACCAAGAACTTCCATGGGTCAGACCATTAGTTTAACTACAGTTAATACCAGTATGGCTCTTCTACGAAGATTTCAAGATAGAGACATTTGTAATTTTGGATAGTTTGAAATGATAATAGACAGAACAGATAAAACCACGCATACTTCCAACCCCCAAAAAAAAGAGAACTCTTCCTCTAGCTTAATTAAATGGACAGCACACAGTGACCACAGCTGACGCCATGATTGGCCTTTGTTCACTTCTAAGCTCAAAACCACCAACATTTCCTTCTAGGTACACATCGTCAATCAAGGAGTTCCATATGCCAACTTTCCCTGACTTTCGATGTCAAATTTTTGCTTCACTATCATAAATGAGTTTCATCTTGCCACTTTTTACTTTGATAATGAATATGAGTAAATGCCACAACCTTGTAAACTAATTCTTAACATACCTACAACTTTATGCAATCACACAAAAAACAAATTTTTAAAAATTTGTTGTTGTTCTCAAAGCAAAACATAGCCGGCAGATTGCCGGAAAATAGCCGCCGTTGACGCGCTGGACGCTTAACGGCATTGAAACAGTAAAAGAAAAAAGAAGAGAAAGAAGTTGAAAATATCTTCCTAAGTTTCAAAGATTGTTCTAATTCTGTGTGCAGTTTCAGATAGATTCTAAATCTATTCTTACTTCAGCTTCTAAACTGAAGGGTATTAAGATTAATACCAAAATCAGCTAGCAATCGCTCTAATGAACTTTGATATCCTTATTCTCAATGATTGGTCTACATCGGTTATCATTTTTCTTCTGATTTTGCTCTTTTGACATTGATTGTTAATCATTCAGTGGATAGAGTGAGGGAGGTAAGCCAGAAGTCAAACCTGGAAGTCGTGACTTATGTAAAACGAAAAAATTGATCAAAAGGTAAAGCGAATGAAACAACATAGCAGGACAAGTCCTGACAAACAACTCAAATAATTTTCACTGACTTAACAAAAACCGAGACCTGTTACGGATTATGAGTGAATTGAGAAAACCATTTCTATAAAATCAGATAAAAAAATTTAAAGAAGGAACAGTAAATCAATGTCAAAATGCCGCATGTGCACAAAAATATACTAGCGAGAAATTAAAATTTAGTTCAAACAAAAAACTAGGCCTAGAATGAACTATGAATTGATTGGGAAAGGAATTTAGAAAAAATCCGATAGCAAAATAGAAAAAAACAGTAAAAATCAAAGTGAAACTGCCGCATGTGATGTTAAAACCACCAGCGAGAAAGCGAATTTTTGTTCAAACACCTCATTCTACTTTAAAATTAGAGCAAAAAAATTCACGCCGCAAAACCACTTGCTATTTTGCTCCACTTCCTGTTTCGGTTTGAACAAAATCACTACTCCAATTTGACTTCAAAAATCCTCAGAAAATGTGTCAACAGATCTTAAAAAAACCTAGCCTGAAGAATTTTGGAAACAACTCGGAGTGAAAATCCACTTAAACGCCATCCAACCACTCATCAGACAAAACGTATCTTCATTAATTTATGATTATCTTGAAACAAAACCATAAAACAAAAAAGTGAAAACAAGAAAACCAAAGCTGTTAAAATATGATACAAAATCTGATCAAATTTTGTCATATATTGATATCACGAAAAAATTATCTCTGTCAAAATTACTTCATCAAAACACTAAAATCTATTAGAACAAACTTCGTGAATTTTTTAAAAAATACCTGAAGCAAAATTATGGAAAAAAATTATGGAAATTATGCTCTTACAAAAAACTTGGACTAAAAAACAGGAGAAACCTAATATTTTTTTGAATTTTACAATAGCATATAGATCAAAAGAAAAATTCTCTTCAGCCAATATAGTATCCACATGCTGGCAACACGACAGGCAAGTCATAGTAGGCTGAGAAACTTCTAAAAAAAGAAAAAAGTAAAACTTTAAAAATATAACCGACTAACGTCGGGCGAATTGCTCTCAAACGACCGGCGAGCGGTTGGCTTGGTCAGTAGCTAGCCACGAGGGGGGGGGGGGGGGGGGGGGGTGCACCGGAAGATGATGGCGGCAGCACTGGGTTGGGGGGGGGCAACAGCGCGGTGGGGGGGGGGGTGGAGGCAATAGTGGGGGTGGGGGTCAACAAGGGGGGGATGTCTCAACCTCTAAGAACCGCCCTTCACACCATAAGTATATGTATAAGTCTCCAAAACAGTTTGAGCTGAAACAGACCTGAAAGGCTCTAAGAGCACTTAATACCCACTGGGCGCTACCTGTTTATCCCGTTTTTGAGGACGAAAAGTCAAAAGCGTCAGACAAAAAATTGGTCAAGCGAAAAATCGCATAAAAAAAGACCGACAGGACTAATATAATTGCTACAAACTTCGTTTGAGAGCAATTAAAAATAAGAAAGATAGTTCCATTTTTCGCCATTTTTGTCACCTTTCTCAACAAAAAAGAATTCATAACCACAAAACTGTAACCGCTTGTTATCTAAAAATTGCCCCAGTAACAGGTGTCTTTTCAATAACGATTTGAGACAGTAAAACAAAACTATCGTTAAAAAATCGCAAAAATTAGCCCAAAAATCAGCAAAATAGTTGAAAAACCTGCGAATTAGCTTAAGATTTATATGAATTTCCAGAAACGTTTAAAACACTACAAGAACCAGCCAAAAATAAAACAAAATTATAGCAAAACACTTCAACAAAAAAAATAAAAAAAAACTGCTTTTAAATGCCGCAAGTAAACAAAAAATTTCGCTCGCTTACAAATTGCTTTTACACCTCAATTTTTCACTCTCTAGAAAACAGCGATATGGACAAAAAACTACTATCTTTTTGCGCCACTCTTCATTTTTTCAGCAACAGAAACACTCCAAACATTATCACGTGTTTCCTTTCCTGCTTCAAATTTCACTCCAATGACAAGTCCTGACCTGACGTACAATTCAAAAAATATTCATTGACTAAGCAAAAAACTAGACCTAGAATGGACTATTTAGAAATGGGAAGCCTATTTTTTAGAATTTAGATAAAAAAGTTTAAAAATAAACAGAAAATCAATGTCCAAATGCCGCATGTGAACGAAAAAACACCAGCGAGAAATTGAAATTTAGTTTAAACAAAAAACTAGGCCTGAAATTAACTATAAATAAATTGAGATAACCATTTAAAAAAAATCCCATCCGAAGAAAAACAGTAAAAATCGAAGTGAAAATGCCGCATTTGAACAAAACATCCACTATCGAGAAAGCGAATTTTTGTTCAAACACCATTTGCTCACTCTACTTTAAAATTAGAGTTTAAAAATTTCACGCCGCAAATTCACTCGCTTTTTCGCTCCACTTCCTGTTTCCGCGTGACCAAAATCACTACTCCAATTTGACTTCAAAAATCATGAAAAAAAGTGTGAACAAATCCTAAAAAAAAGACAGCGCCCCAATGCAATTCAAATTCTTTGAATTGTAAAATTTCTCTGAATTGTAAAAAGGACTTCTCCAATACTCCTGTTCGAGTCGTAGAAAAAGACAGCGCACCAATTCAATTCATACTCTTTGAATTGTAAAAAAAAATGGAGAGCGCCTAAAATAAAAAGCCGTTTGAGAGGCTGACGTCGGCTATTAATGAAACTTTAGAAAACACGGCAATTTCTGGCGCAATTTCAAATGGTAAAGATCCGCTTTTTCCAGAGCCTTTCACTGAAGAACAAACCCTGTGCGCTTAAAGGTCAACTGGTCAGAGGTGTAAGTGTTCTGGGACCTCAAACTAAGAATTTTGTAAAATTTACTAAAACTAGGGTCCATTTTGAAGTTGAATTTCTCCCTTCGTTTTCTCCTTTTTTTTCTCAAATGACAATTCAACGGGAACAGCTCACGCAGTTTCAAACAATGCAGAGATTGCATCACTTTATCTTCATTTTTTCTCTCCAGATTTCTTTTCAATCAAATGATTCCCTCTTTTTGTGCGTGGGCGGTGGCCCTCTGCAGCAGAATATAATTGGATTCCTTAATTTTGTCCAATTTCAATTGCAACAACTGTCTCGTCAACTCACTCGCGTCAACTGATTTGTTTTGCATTAAACCATAACGCCCTCTAGGACCATGTGCGTTCTAAACAAACTTCAAAATCTCATTGTTGCCACGTTGTTTTTTCTAGTCGTCGTCCGCGGTCACCCTGGTTAAGACCTGGGGGGGGGGGGGGGAAGGGGGCAGGGCAAGATATGAGGATGGTCTATTTTCTAAGTCGGGGCCTAAACTTGGGCACTGCATCACGAGCTGCAAAGGCGGCCAGCTGTGACAGTTTAAATGGCATAGAAGCTCCTGGTTGCAGTAATGTCTGGACAACGGTCACTTCGATGTCTGCTCAGAGCAAAAAAAGTTAAAAATGGTCAGATTAGAGGGCAATGATTGAAAAGGGTTCTGACCAGAGAGAAAAAAACTGGCGACCATCAGGCTGGGTGTATCAAGCTGGATTGTGGGCGATTGTGGACTGGACGGGTATTTGCGTAAGCAAAAACGGCCTGGACTGGTATTTTCATTGTTCACGGTCAACGAGGCCTTGAACCTGGCATATTCTCTTCTCACATCTATATAATTTTTTTACAAAACTTACTACAAAGTCGATAAACATTGTCCGTAAAATTAAAATTCACCGCAACGTTAAAACCGTTTTGAAACACCCACAAAGACAAGACTAGAGCTCTCTAATGATTTAATTATTACTAACTTGTGGTCTGACAATGAAATCTTTCCCGTCCCTTTTGACCACGCCCGATTCATTCAAATCAGCTCTCTGGATCATTTTGCATTTTGTATCAACTGAAGAGGTTCTGTTCAACATTATTGGGGTTCCAATTGAGTGACGTCTCATCACCTTTTTATCACCTCCATTGTTCACATCTGGTTGTTTATTTTGTTTACTTTGGGCGTTCGCCTGCTCGTTGTTAGTTTTGTTTATGAGTGATTGCTGATCGGCGCTGTTTAGGTTGATAAATCGACCTTCTCTGGTGGATGACTTAGCTGATCTTGAAGTCGAATTAAAAGTAGATGATGATTTATCTCCACTATCGTTGTTATTGATTTTGTCTTTGCCAATCATCACTCGATCTGCTCAAAAAGTTTCGGTCAAAATAAAAACCAATTTTCTCAATTTTGACGTGGACAAATAATAATAACCACTTCCATCCAAACATTTTTGTTAAAATGAAGTTTTATGCGATTTCGCGATTACCATAAGTTCAAGTTTTTTAGAAGATATTTTGCAAGGAATTCATCTATTAGTGCTGCAAATATCTTGCAACGTTCAAGTTTGAATGGATAAGAGGTAGAATCCAACAAAAATATGCAGTTTCAAAATAGCTTTATCATTATTTTTGCCAGTATGTAAATACCAAGGGCTCTAAAAATCCAACTATCGACAACGAAAATTGAAAGTAACAACAGGTATTACCATGTTTTTCACAGTTTTCGATTCTTCACTTTGATACTGTTGCTGGACAATAACAATTTTCTCTTTCTGGAGAACCTCGTAAAAAATTGTTCAGGTACTGGTAGTTTACTTTTGTTCCAGTATGATCGCAGCATGATTGCAAAATGATGATCGACTTCGGACAAATAATTAACGGAAAATAAACCTCATTTTGAATTTAAGAACTCTCATGGACGAAAATTCCTTAGGGAAAAGACTCCCACTCGACAATTAAGGAGCTGCTCATTTGCATTTGACCATTTCCTGTTGGCAATGTTAGTGCCTTACATAAGGTAAGGTAACTTACTGGACAGGCAGCCTGGGACAACAATTGGGTGTTACTGGGTTTGTAATGGGGGGGACACGATCCGAGCGAAAAAACGAAAAAACTACAAACAAAACCGACTAACATCGGGCGAATTGCTCTCAAACGACCAGCAAGTGGTTAGCTTCGTCAGTTAACCTTAGCCACGGTTTGATGAGGCTAGCTTTAGCTTGATTGGACTTTGCAGCTTTTAGTTTTCTAGTCTTGTTATTAAATAAATCAAACAAAAATACTGATATTTTAAAAATTTGCAAAATGTTGCCAAATTTAGAAGAAAAGCTTCCAGATAGCACAGTGAAAAGGTCCAAAACTATTATTTGTCTCTGGAGTTATGTCATGTCAAATGACCCATCTGCAAGACTCGAAAAGTTTCCTTGGCCAGTAATGATAGTTAAACTCAGAAAAGGACAAAAATGTTGAAAAATTTTGAAAACTATCACAAATTCTCACAAAATCTTGCTAAAATTCATGATATTAAAATGTTCAAAACCATTTCATTGTCCCGAGAGACTATCCAGTACGCAGATTTCAAGCTTCAAATAGTTTCACTTGCTCATAAAGATCCATAAACTTGGAACAAGATAATGTTTTTCCAAAAATTTGAAAAAAGAAGTTCATTTTAATAAAAAAGTTGCTAAAGCTGGAATCACTAAATTATTAATAACCATTTCTTTAACTCTAGAGACTCTTCAAAAGCTTATCAGCAAACCTTGGAGGAGGTCTCTAGGACGCTCGTACCGGAAAAAGTTGATGAAAAAAATCAAAAAGATTTAAATAACTTGAAATAATTGCAAATATATATATTTTTTAAAATGATTGATATTTAAATCTTGGAAAACAATCCATTACATCTAGAATCTATGCAATAAACTTTAATGGAACCTTAGAGGAGGTTAGGTGGCTCTTGAGGCTGGAGAAACCAAAGAAATCACAAAAATCACAAAAATCACAAAAAAATCTGCATACTCGAGAGACTATCTAGTATGCAGATTTCAAGCTTCAAATAGTTTCACTTGCTCATAAAGATCCATAAACTTGGAACAAGAAAATGTTTTTCCAAAACATTGAAAAAAGAAATTAATATTTATCAAGAAAGAAGTTGCTAATGCTGGAATCACTAAATTTTTAATAACCATTTCTTTAACTCTAGAGACTCTTCAACAGCTTATCATCCAACCTTGGAGGAGATCTCTAGGACGCTGGTGCCGGCATGCCGGCAAAATTGATAAAAAAATCGAAAAGATTTAAAAAACTTGAAAGAATTGCAAAATTTCTTTAAAAAATGATTGATATTTAAATCTTGGAAAACAATCCATTTAATCTAGAAGCTATGTAATAGCCTTTAATGGAACCTTAGAGGAGGTCAGGCGGCTCTTGAGGCTGGAGAAACCAAAGAAATCACAAAAAATTGAAGAAAACTTGAAGAAAATGAAAGTTTTATCAAAAAAATTGCTAAAATTTGTCATATTAAAAAATGGAAAGCTATTCCATGGCAAATAAAAAATTTTCAGGATCTTATTATCAATCCCATAAGACAGTTTTCTGGTCCCCTGCGTCTGGATAGACGCAGGGGCCAGAAAACGCGTCGGGAAAGCACAGGGTCCCTTCTTTTTGTCAAAAAAATGCATAAATTCGTGATGTTAAATATTGAAACCACTCCAAAAACACTTTAAACTTTGGAGTAACCTCTTATAAAAACTGGAGGAGGTTCTTTGACTTTAATGGCTGAAACAATTCAAAAAATCACAAATTTTTTAAAAGCTTGAAAAAAATTGTGAAAATTATTATAAAATTGCGTGTTTTTAGCGATCGGTTGTTCGTCAGTGGCCACGGGTGGAGGGGGATGGACTGGGTGGCTGATGGGGAGGGAGGGAGAGTGGGGGGAGGTGGTTGGGGCAGTAATGGGGTGGGGGGCAACAGTTGGGATATCTTCAACCTCTAAGAACCGCACTTCACCTTCACACCATATGTATAATTCTCCAAAACAGTTTGAGCTGAAAGGCTCTAAGAGCACTTAATGCCAGCTGGGAGCTACCTGTTTATCCCGTTTTTGAGGACGAAAAGTCAAAAGCGTCAGACGCAAAATCGATATAGCGGAAATTGGCGTAAAAAGAGACCTACAGGACTGAAATAATTGCTATAAATTTCGTTTGAGAGCAATTAAAAATTTTTTGTTTCCCCTCGTTCCAAACCCAGTAACACACAAATGTCCTCCTCTGATTGCATGCCTGGTTAGACACATTGCTTGACAACTTTTGTACAATTTGTTCGAACCTGTTTTTGAGAAATATTTGCATACCATGGGTAATCACTGTAGTCACCAGAGGTCATTTCGCTTAAGTAGTTGCTTTTTCGTTTTTCATTGGATGACCGATCGACCGACAAGTGTCAATGAATAGTCTATGAAGAAAATCACTTGAAAAATTGTCTGCAGATTGTATTTTTGCTATTATAGCTTAGCGCAATACTTGTATAGTAAAAGAGCAGAAACCTGAAAATCGTTTCAGATTGAGTTTGATTTGTGGAAATACTAAGCCAGTGGTTGAATATTGTACATTGAATTGTGTCAATTTGCTTCAATAGAAAAATTCTGTATATCTGCCTAAATTAAAACCTCTATCTCTACTGCAATCAGGATATAGACAGAAAAAATAAGAAGCTGTTTTTGTTTCATGTGCTTTACTTAACGGATATAATTCATTTGGATAAAAATTTGAGTTGTAATTGTAAAACTTGTTGACATTTAAACACTATAATTGTTATCCTTTGTTCTAAAAAAATTTTTTTCCCTCTAAACGAGAGAAAAACAAAGACAAACATACGCGCAAAACAAATCTTCAAATGTTTAACTGATATTACAGATTTTATTAAGATTTAGCTAATGCAATGCACAAGATTAGAATTGTTTGAATTTAAGATCGAGATTTACGTTTTTTGGAGTAAGACAAGAACTGACAGGCGGCGTATCGAGACTGTTTGCTGCAGAAGCCCAATACATTATGTTGTTTTGATTCAACTTGTTAATTTTGTTGAAGAGGTATTGCAGGCTCTAAGTTGATGGTTGCTAAACCTGGACTTTTGATAAATGATGGGCTTTTCCAGTATTTTTCAATAATCTCCCAACCCGCCAATAACCATCCTGTTTTTCGTAGTAAGATGTTTTTGGAACTTTGAAATCATAGGGAAATTTCCAACGTCGTCTCCTAGAACTGGGAGTCCAAAAATACTCACGACTATAACCAGCTACAAATTCGACAATCAACTCAAAATTATCGACTGAATAAAATTGAATGTAACAGCAGGCATTGCTTTGTGTTTCACAGTGTTCCATTCTTCACTGTAATTTTGTAGCTGGACGATAACAATTTTTTCTTTCTGGAAAACCTCATAAGCAATTTTTCATTTAATGGTAGTTGATTTTTGTTTCAGTTGGGGTTAGCCTCTAGGAACCGCCGTTCTCACTATAAGAATAAGTCGCCAAAATAGTTTCGTTGAATCGCATTTTTGGAGTCCAGTGATCTGAAAGGCTCTAAAACAACTTAATGCCCCTTTGTCTTTTTTCTGAGAACGAAAGGTTAAATTGGTCAGACGAAAAATCGGTCAAGAGAAAAGCTGCATAAAAAAGACCGATAGGACCAAAATAATAGTACAAATTTTGTTTGGGAGCAACTAATAATTTTCTCATTAATAGTAAGAGCCTTACCATTTCGTTACAAAGGCTTTTAGAGTTTTCAACAATTTATTCCGGATTCTTGAAGCTTCTTTTTTGGATATTTCGGATTTGGTTTAATGAAACTATCGACGTTTTCGGTCAACGGACCTTAAGCTATCCCCTGTATGTTTCAGAAATGACCTCCAAGTTTCACGCCTACCAAAAGATTTATCGTACTGAAAAAGAGTCCAAAGTTGCCTCAAAACGTCTTAACAAAATCTGAAAGTAAAATCGAAAATTTAAATATTCTCCAACCGGACCGAACTCCAATTCTATATCAGTAATGTTCAAGTCTGAATCCAAGTATTATTTCGTTTTCCAGTACTGTGTAAGTCTAAATACAAGTCTTACAAGTATCGCAAGTCATAGCCAAGGCTTGGGAAACACTTGGAAGTTGATTCCCAAGACAAAACCAACTTTTCCAAACGATTAAAGAAAGTTTGAACTAATTCGGCAAAATTGAATTGAATTTTAATTGCAATTGACTTTTTATTCAGTTTTATCGAATTAGTTTAAACCTTCAAGTGGTTCGTAATTGAAAAACTCAGTTCGGAATAATTGTGATCGGAATGTTTGTTTTTATAGAAATCCTCGCGTTGGTTAGTAATCAGGTCATAATTAATTACAATTTCTGTAAACTACACACACTATGGAATCCTTTTTTCTAGACAAATGAAGGATAAATAGTTTTTGCTAAAATGTCCTATGAATAATTTATGTACCTGTTTTATGTGGCAACGGAGTCTTGTTATACTTCTTTCTCTCTTCTGTCAATTCGCTTTTTGGTTTTCGAGTGGGCATCTGGCCACTGAACTTTATTGTTCGATCCGACACGCCAGAACTGGTGGCACCTCTATCGGGTAGGCTTTTTGTGAACTGAGTTAACTGGACGTTCGCTTCGGGCTGAGCTCTATATAAAACAATCAAAGATCCAAATAGTCCCCCAATTTGCTTTTTTCGCAATAATTTCCGAGCTTTATGAAGGCGTTCTAGTGAATTGGGAAAACCATTTTTAAAAAAATCAGATAAAAAAATTAAAAAAAAAAACGGAAAATCATTATCAAAAAACCGCATGTTAGCAAAAAAACAGTAGGAAGAAATTGAAATTTAGTGCAAACAAAAACTAGGCCTAGAATGAATTTGAATGAACTGGGAAACCATTTAGAAAAAAATGCGATCCAAAAAATAGGAAAAACAGCAAAAATCAAAGTGAAATTGCCGCATGTGAACAAAAAAACCACTAGCGAGAAAGCGATTTTTTGTTCAAAAGCCCTTTTCTCACTCTACTTTAAAATTGGAGCAAAAAAATCACTCCGCAAAACCACTAGCTTTTTTGCTCAATTTCCTGTTTCGGCGTGACCAAAATCACTACTCCAATTTGACTTCAAAAATCATGAAAATGTGTGAACAGATCTTAAAAGAAGGACAGCGCCCCCAATACAATTCAAATTATTTGAATTGTAAAAAATGGGAGCGCTATAATAGCCGGCTGAGAAGATGAGGGCGGTTATTAATAAGGAATCATTAAATTCCACCTCAATTCTTTTTCATTTTGTACACATGTTTGAACACTTTAGACAAGTTTTCAGTCATTATGCTCACTTTCGGATCTATTCTGTTCCTGACCCCGGCTCAGACATATAACTTTTTTGCCACCACTCGGCTCACGTGATATTTTTTACATTGTAGCATGCTGTGTAAGATCACATAAATTGTAATTGGTGTATCTGTTTTAGTTCATGTTTTGAAGATCATAATTTAATCGCACAAAATTGTTTTAACTGAAGTTATTTCTAAAAATCTATGCATATTTGAAAGTTTTCTAAGGTCACCAACACGAAAGTTACTGTTAGAGACAAGTCAGTTTTTAAGGTGCGGATATCCTTACCCTTTGTTGTCACAAATTATTCATAGAATTGAGATTTTTTAAGAATTTTTTTATTCTTAAAAAATATTTAACAGTGATCGTTATAAATATTAAATGATAATGTTCTGAATCAACCAGTTGCGTCAAAGCAATCCTAATTATATGTTGTCTAAAACATTTTTTTTTCTGCAAAAAAGATCGTAGTACCCCGATTACAAAATGGCAGTTTGATAAATTAGTGTACAAAGCATTTTTTTGTATCCGGTTTTTTGGATGTCTTTTTCGTTTATGTACGCTTTTTTGTTGTTCTTCGTGAACAATTGAACTGCTTTTTGAAATTAAAGATAGAAAATAGTTCCTATCGGTTCTCGATTTGATAATGCAAACACAACACGTTTTGATCTCATTATTATAGGTGATCACTTCGCATTAACTACTGAAAACATTTATCTAGAGTTGATTGCAATTCCTTTTCTCTTTGACACTTGTTTTCTATATGTTTTCTCGGCAAAAACTTGTCTGTGTTGATGCGAACGCTGTGTGAATACCTATCACGTTACTTAATGATTAAAGAACATATGATACATCTTTTCCAAGTCTCTAAAAGATGTTTGCGGATTCTAATTGATTCCCTTTTGTTCACAGTCTACGTTTCTGCTCTTTGTGTTAGAGTGCAGTAGTATCTTACGGGTTTTTTAGTCTTAAAAATTGAGTCTCATAGAGAGATTTAAAGTTTAAATAAATGGTTAAGCCTCTTTAAGACTTTTATAAATCCGTACCTAACTCCAAGTGTTTTTCAGTACTGGGCCAGTATAAATGCAATTCCTCATCGTTACTGAATCATAGACTGATCCATGCCAATTTTTGACTCGTCAGACTTGCGTTCAGCTTGATTTTACATTGATCAAACATGGGGCAAGTGCAAAAAAAAGTTCCCTGCGGTGATCCATCCCAAGATCTCCATCCCCCAAGACGTTTGCCCTCCTGTCTGCAACACCATGACTGTTGAAAGCTTGTCTTTTGCACCGTTAATATATACTTGAAAGAAGCAAATTGCAAGCGAGCAAGCAGGTAAAATATATTACATGGGAGACTTGCATTTAAAATAGCTCAGTACTGATTTAAACTTAAAGTTCGGCACGGGAAAGTGAAAATTAACTATACGAAGAAACATATACAAATATGAGGTTGAATGTAATTTCATCAGATCAAGAAAGTTTGACATTTCTGATATTGTACCGTCTGCCTATACTTTTTTGCATTAAAACTTAAATGAGACAAATTTCTGTTTGGAATTCGGTTTCACAGTGCACATAAACTTCTAAATGTGAATAATCAAAACAACAATAAACTGAAACTTGTTAACTGCTTGTTAACTCCACTGTGAAAAGGAAAAATTGAAAAATCTGTGATTGTATATAAATTTTTTCAAAATTCAAGATAATTTTCGTGTGTGTCTAAGGGAGTTTTGCCTTTGATACTTGCTTTTGTTTATAATTTTTTGAATTCCACACAGTTGCCTAATATTTTTAGGAAAGATCTTTGCCTGGAGCACAGCCAATCATTTGCGTTAGCAGCTTGCTGCCATCTTCTATAAGTTATACAACTCCTTATCAGCGCAAGCTAAAGCGTTAACAAAGCAGGAAAAAATTTCCTTCACTTGAGGGATTCTATAAAATCAAACTTCTCTAACCTTTGAAAATCTGCTTTGCTTCTTCGTTCTTTCTCGTGCTTGTTCTTCATCATTTGTGTTTTATTTTTAGTGGCCTCCTTTTCTCCTAATGATGCACAATTTGTCTCCTTCAATGAACCTATGGGAGAGGGGCAGCTTGCAGGCGATGGGCGACCCTAGAAATCTTCTATTTCCAAATTTTAGCTCTCATAATTACAAAAAATTTAACATTGAACATCACAGAGGACCCTAATTGAAGTTGATTTTGCCTGTCGAACAGATTTTGAAGACATCAATAAGTATCAATTACTTGGCTCCTTGGAGGTCCCAGTCAAGAATTTTTGCTATATAGCAACTAATAGATCTTTCGGGCCTTTTACAAAACAAAAATTAATATTTTTAGGGGTGGAAAACGATGAATAGCATTCCGATGAAGGTGAGGAATTAAATCAAGGAAAACTCAAAATTCTGGAGTCACTTTTTGGATGATCAAAATTCAAGATCTTTTTCCACACTTCTTGGTGGCTCAATTGCTAAATATTTCTGTTTCAATTCAAAGACATTTTTGAGATGACCAGTTTTTTGTAAGTTTTTTAAATTGAGTCATTGCTTCTCAACAGATTCTTTGATTAGGTTTTTGAACATAAAAAATGTGTATTTAGGTACAATTTTTCAAAATATGAAAGAATTGCCTGAATTGAATTCTCACTTTCAAGCGTTTTCGATTCCGATCCACAGATAATTTTTTAAAACCAAATAATTGTAAAACATATTTGTGGGGAAGCAAACCTTTTGTTGGAACTGCTGTTCATTGTTTCATTAATTGAATTCAAATCATATTGTTGCCTTTCGAGAAAAAAAATGATTAAAAACAATGCCGGAAAATAGCCGCAGTTGACGCTCTTGATGCACATCGGGATTGAAACACAAAATTAAAAAAAAAAGAGACAACTTGACTGAGATTTTTCTGTTTTTTTTTAGTGTCAAAAAGTTTTCTGATTTGGCGTGCAGTTCCAGTTAGATTCTAAATAATACTTAATTCAGCTTCTAAACTGAAAGCTAAAAAGCTAAAGGCCGATATCAGCTCACAAAAATGCTACAGGACATTGATAACCTATTTCTCAATGACTTAATGACCGCTTTTTGTCGGTTTATCCCGTCTCTTTTGGTTTTGTTGTTTTGACTTTGACCTTTGAATTTAAAATCCATTCAGTTGAAACAGTGAGTGAAGTAGGTCAAAAGTCAAACTTGAAAGCCGTGACTTGTATAAAACGAAAAACGTGAGCAAATAGCAAAGCGAATTAAAAAAACATAACAGGACAAATCCTGACGTACAATTCAAAGAATTTTCATTGACTAAACAAAAAACTAGATCTGGAATGAACTATGAATGGAATGAGAACACCATTTAGAAAAAAATCCAACCCAAAAAATTGAAAAAAGAGTAAAAACCAAAGTGAAATTGCCGCATGTGAACAAAAAAACCACTAGCGAGAAGGCGAATATTTGTTCAAACACCGTTTTTTCACTCTACTTCAAAATTGGAGCAAAAAAAATCACGCCGCAAAACCACTCGCTTTTTGGCTCCATTTCCTGTTTCGGTGTGACCAAACCACTACTCCAATTTGACTTCAAAAATCATGAAAATGTGTGAACAGATCTTAAAAAAACAAAAAGACAGCGCGCCAATCAAAAAGGAGAGCGCCTAAATAATAGCCGTTTGAGAGGCTGACGGCGGCTATTAATAATAAGAATATAACTGGCTATCATCGGGCGAAATGCTTCCAATCAAACAACCGGCGAGGGGTTGGCTTCAGTGGTAGCCAGCTGCTTCTTAAGGATGCTGGCATTAGGGAGTTTAGTGGAGAGGGTCGCATGAATGGGGGAGGGGGGAGTGTTGAAGGCGGGGCGGGCGTAGGGTTAGTTGGCTAAAGGGTTACAGGGGGTTCAAATCGCCAGCAGGCAGAGGAGGGTGTACTGATATAATTGCTATAAAGGTCGTTTAAGTTCAGTTAAAAAACTGTTAAAATTGTCCATTAAAAAGACATATTCACAAATTGCTTCAACGTTCGATCGGGGTGTAAAAGACCAACACGTTTACAGTAATTGCTTGAAACTTCGTTCAAGAGCAATCAATACAGCCAAATAATAATTGTGAAGCAAAAAATAAGCGCTGCAAATTTTGCGGCAATTAAGTGAACTCCAAGAGATCATTTGTGTCTTGAAGTAATCTTTCTTTTGCAAATTTTGGTCGAGCCCGCTCGTTTTTTTCATAAGTCAAAATCCAAACCAAATAAATTCTCAATATTGATAGAAAAAATCGGTTCTGACCAGGTAACATTGCTACAGAAACTTGTCAGTAAAAAACTTCCCTGTGAAGACGGCGCTGTATGAACTGCTGAGCTGCCGTCAATTTTCCTTTTGTCGTCTTTAAATCTATTGTTTTTGTTTGTGGTGTAATTGTTGTCGTTATCCTCTCCTGAAGAACTCTTTACCCACCAATAGGAAGAGGAGAAGTGCTGTTTCTTCATTGGTCTGTTGTTGACTTGATAAGTATGGGGAATATTTGAATCTGTCAGAATTGTGGATGAAGAAAGATCTGAAGAAAATTACGGGTCTTTCCCATTATAGCCCCCCATGAAATTATAGCCCTCCATTATGGTATAATTACCATGATTGGGGGGCTATAGGTTATCTGACCACTAAGCTGGGGAGGGCTATAATGGGAAAGACCCAAAATTACAACCGATTTTTATATTTCATGCGAATGGACCTGCACACTATAAAAAGTTAGTCCTGTAAGGTCGTCTGATAGAGACAACTCAAGATTGATCGGAATTCGGGTCTTCTAAATGTTTTTTTTCTACAGCGGCATTCACTCAATGTATTATTTTCAATAGAAAAATGATTGTCGTCACACTTTTTTGAGCGTCTTTCAAAAATTGTACGAAAGATTACCACGAAAACATACAAATCATATATGACCTTGTATCGGCCTTGTAACACCTTGATGACAACCAGATAATATCAAGTTGTTTTTCTAGTTTCCGGAATAGTTACGTGTAGCATCGCATAAGTTAGTATTTAATCTGTAATAAAGCCTTATGACTAAGAATGGCGGCTGGTTTAACGCCGGAGAAGGTGGCCGTTCCTCAAAAATCATTCAGAAATGATTCAATTTTGCGGAAAAATGGCAAACAAAAGTTATGAAACCAATCGCTATGAGGTCCCAGATGAAGTCAAGTATGTTCAGACTGAAAAAGAATGCACGAGGAAGACATCGTGCGTTAGAAATTACATAATGAGAAACCATTGAAAATCGAATTAAAATCGAACATTAACGCACCAAAGTCTGGTGAGCACAAAAGAGGACCTCTTCATGTCCTCTTCAAAGCCTGCACATGAAACATGAAAATCTTGTGAATGCGCAAAAGTTTGGGCAAGAAGGCAAGATTTTCCAATGAACGGAGAAAATCTGGAGAGTACAGGAAAATCTCGACATCAATGCACAAAAAACGGGACTTGAACGCACATAAGTCTGGTGAGAATTCTGACGTTGGGCGAATTTTCTCAATTGACTGACAAGCGGTTTTCTTCATTAGTTGCTAGCTATGGTTTAGGCCGGCTAGCTTTGGCCCAATTGAAGCAGAGTTAGAGCTTGCAGTAAGGAGGGGGGCGGGAGCGCGGTTGGAACGATGAACAAATGCATTGGATGAATACAAATTGTAGATTTTGAACCATTTTTGTCGAAATCATAATTAATCGCCCTTGAGTATAAAAAATAAAGCTCAATTATAGGAGAGTAGATATTTTTGTATTTAATCATTGACTAAACTTTTAAGTTTACTCAATGATAAAAAATTTTTGAATACCGAACTTTAGAGTTAAAAAAGACATTAGAATTAAATAAGGTAGAATTGTTTTCTCATTTTTTGCGAATTCCACTGTCAAAATTCTGTAAGTGTACGCCATTTTGCATTTTCAGTGTTTTTCACTAAACCACTCAAAAAGCAACCTGTGGAAAACACTGTCGGATTAATGTGAGTGTAGCTCAAGTTTCCGTAAGATGAATCCACAGGGCTAAAATAAGGGCGAATTTGAACTAAGAACATAACCGAATAAACGTCGGAAGAATTGCTCTTGAACGAATAGTGGAAGCTCTAATCAATTGAAGCCTGCTTCAGACGGGGGGTGGGGGAGGGAGGGGGAGGCAGGGAGAGGGAGCCTAAATGGGACTAAGAAGTTCAATAGTGGGCTTTAAATAACCATATTAGAGGTTAACATATATCACTATTAAGATTTAAAGTAAAGAATGGCACCAGCTTCAAAGCGCTTTTCATTTGACTTTCAGTATTAAATTGCCACCAGCTGAATTCAACTGCTTGAAATTGTGATTGGGAGAGAATTTTAGATCACGCGAAACGCAAAAAGTCAAGGGCGAAAATTCACTCGAAAAGTCAAATTTGTCAAGCGAAATTTTTCCAAAAAAAAGACACACACGTTTACAGAAATTGCTATGATCTTCGTTCAGGAACAATTAATAAGAGCTCTCTATCGTAGTCCATGTTAACGCAAGTCTCCAACTTGATCTAGAACCTCCCTCATGATCTCCACTCAGTCTTCACTCAACCAGCAAAAATATCATGCTCAGAAATTTGGAGGTATTTCATTACGCCGCAGAGGTATTCCTCAAAATCTCCCTTAGTCAAATTTGCTCGAAAAATAGATGCATAAACTGAACGAAGTTAGGAGACAAATTTCGTATCTTTTTTCGCAAAAGTGGTTATGCCAGTTTTGCGAATTTGAGATAATTAAAATTGTAAAATAGGCGAAAAGTCTTGTAGCAGGTTTTCGTTTACTTTTTTTGCATCTATATTTCGTATTAATTGTATCTCTAATCCGCAACTTAGCCTAAATAAACGCAAGCTTTTGAGCGTTCAAACATGATTTAAAGCCCAATTTTTGAGCATGCAATAATTTATTGAAAGCTTTAAAGTGCTATAAGGGTGGAATTAGTGATACAATATATAATTGTTTTGAAATGTTGTCGTTAATTTTGATTTCTGTAAGCATCTGTAAGTATCGCTTCTCAATTTTTGTTTTTGAGATTTGTTTATAGAGAGAGAGGGAGCAAATGAAGAGATTTTCCAGAAAAAAATGGATTTATTCTGTTTCCCCCGCTTCAGCTTAGTGGCTTATATCTTTTAAGCACCCCAGTTGCACGTGCTATTTTTTGTACATTGTAACGTGCTACATAACAACAAAAAATTTTTATTTGGGGCGCAAAAAATACGGGGGCTAGCAAATCAGAGTAGATGGGAAAAATTTTTTAGACAGTTTTAGACACGAAAATAGACGGAAAAAGTAAGTAAACACCTATAAACCTGTAAATAGACGCAACATAATACTGATTCAAAGATTAATAGACACCTGTAAACCTGTGAATAAGCACAAAAATTAGTCAATGAATGGAGGGATTTTTCAAAAATAAGTATTTGACATATAAAACAGACGCAGAATTGATAAATTTAGCACAAAAAAATTGTTATACAATTGAAAACCTGTAAACAGACAAAAAATTTTGACAAATTTCATATTGAGATATTCATCTGCTGAATGCAATTGGGAATCGTTCATTAAATCAAATTCCGGAAGAAAAATTTAATCATTTCACATGTTGTTTCTTACCAAAATCTCCTTCTGTCTAATTTATCTTGTTTTAACAAGACGAGTGATGAATTTTTTACAGGAACAACCATCGTTTTATATATGGAAAAATTTACGGAAGTAGTGGAGCAACAGTTAAAATCTCAATTGAAGTTAATTTCATTTTCATTTAAACTTAATTTTACAGTGATGCTTGAATACAAATAGAAGCCTGAAAAACCATGAAGAAAAAATGAGAGGACGTTTAAGAGTATCAGTTGATGGTATTTTAATTTTCCATTTCTCTAAATTGAAAATGAGGGACTTTTCAGAAATTAACTTATTTCAAATTTTTCATAGAATTGTCTCAAAACGTTGACGATTGAATTCAAGTAAAAGCCTGAAAAACCATGAAGTTTGTACGATATGGTATATTTTAATTCTGTAAGCCACTTTTAATCACTTAATTCCTATCAATTACTAAAGCTTTATACCACTTTTAGAGACTCAGAAACGCTCATTAAATTTGGCCCATTTGCATATTGTAGATGCAAAAGCGGAAAAGAGATACATAAATCGAGCTGATTCCTGATACGTAGCGAGCAAAAAATAGAATATAGCTTGTATCTCAATTTCGCGGTTCAAATCTGGACACTTTGCAAACACAGGTTGCGCAATTCCCTTCATTTTTGCATGTTTTTGCTAATGTATCTATTTTTTTTAATTTTTTGCAATTTATATGTATAAACATAGGAAAAGCGAACAAGAGATACACAGATCAGGCAACTTTGCTCGTGACGATTTCGGTAAACCTCTGCGTCTTAATGTAAATCCTTCTGTTGGTACATACCCAATTCAGAAGATGTTAGGGAGTGTCTTCTATTGTACAAATTGAGATCAGCAGTAGACCTCGCTCTTTTATCTTCCGATTCTTTTGGCATTTGTTGTCTGGAGTCAACATCGCCAAAACTACTCACCTAAACTTACTAAACTTATGATAACATCAATTCTACTCTTTGCCCTACTGTTTACACTCTTTACTCCACTCTTTTTAGTTACACCAGTAAAATTACACTTTAAAATGGAATCAAACCCTTAATAAACACGGGCAATAACGGTGTAAAAATACTATTATTACACTCTTTACACTCTTTTCCCCGTTATTTTTGGGCAAAATCATCGGCCCGGGTCATGCGACCTAAATTTCCAAACAAATTCGTCAAATTTGTTGATTTCGCAGGATGCTAAAAAGTCAATTGCATAACAACGTCCATTCTATTGATAATTTTATTAATCGATATTTCTTTCGACAAATTTCCTGACAGTAATAAAGGCCTTAGAAACGGCTCTCAATTTTGAAATCAGCCCTTTTGCCCGATTCGAGTAATTACTGCAAAAATGTAAACACAGTGTAGTTAACTAATTTACAGCATCGAAGATCCGAGAATGTTGTCAAAGTTTAACAATTCCTTAACAAAATTAAATCAAGTCTTTTTTACAAACAAAGCAAAATTCAGCAGTAAAAATTCATCATTTTAGCTTACAGTTTATTCGGTTAAGAGTCAAAGAAGCGAATTGCAGTGTTGAAAGCCTCCCAAATCTTTCCATCCTTGTTTTCCTTTTCAAAAACTCTCCTGGTAATTTTTTCGAATATCTAAAAACAAGATGTGCCTGGTTTCAAAAAATAGTCACTGCCGTTTTTGAATTAAAAAATAAAAAAATCTTTCGCTTTGTTCACAATTTTTCTTCTCGAGAATGTTTTCTTTGGTCCTTCAACATGCGTATCCACCCATTTCATCGAACAAGCACAGTTATAAAAGGGAAAGATTTACATTAACGCTCAATTAACAAAATTAATAGTTGGTTCAATAGAAATCGGTTCAAACCAAATTTTGTTTATCATATAATGAATGAGCTTAAAATAATGGTAATCTTGAAAAATGAAAATTGGTAAGTCAGTTTGAGTATAACATTATGTATCTTAGAATTTAAGAAACAAATTCAGCATCTTGGAACAAATTCAGCATATAATTTGTTATTGAAAGTTTTGTTAGGTCTTTAATAATGCCGTTTTTCATGGAAAGAAAAATTCATGTTGCAGAAAAAAAACGATAAAATGTTTTGAAACCAAAAAGAATTGTCCGAATGAACAATTTTGGTGCTGAGCAGAATTTACCGCAAAATATTCTTTGAAGGGTCATAAGTTCTAGATACAAATAACACTCTTCAAGGTAACTGAAAAAAAACATACCCGACTACCCTCGGGCGAATTGCTCTCAAACGACCGGCGAGCAGCTGACTTTGGTAGTAGCAAGCTGGGGCTCAGAGATGCTGGTATTAGGGGGAGTGGGGTTAGTGGAATGGGTGGGGGAGGGTGATAAGGGATTAGGGAGTGGCTAGGCTTGGGGAGGTTGTACTGTACGAGGGGAGGATCAAACCGCCAGGTAGAAGAGGGAGGACTGGGGGTGTGTTGAAGGAAACGGTTAGATATTCAGAAAAAATAACGAGTGGATTAAAACGAGTGGATAATAACAGTGGATGGGTGGATAATAGCTGTGGATGAGTGTGAGGGGGAATACTTGGTGGTCGCTCTTTCAAGATTAGGAAGCACTCTTAAAAAAATAAATTTGTCTCCTGAAAATAAAAGTTTTTCGGGAATCGCATTCTTAGAAACTCGTTAGACGTAAGGCGCTGAGAGAACTCAATGATCTCTGAGCGGTACATATTTATCCAGTTTTTGGAGACAAAGAGCCAACAGAGTCAGACGAAAAATTGGTCATGCAAAATACAAAAAATCGCTTTAAAAAGACCACCTGACTAATATAATTGCTACAAGCTTTGTTTGAGAGCAATTAAACCAAAATTTTCAACGAGATTGTTGTTGATAAAGTTTTTGTTGACATTCAGTTTTAGTGCATGCTTACAGAGAACAAAGATTTCAAAAACCGGAAATCTCTCAACGATTTTTAAGTTGCAATTTTTTTGGGTAAGCTGAAAACTTCAAGTTTTGTCCTTGACTTTATCTTTTGTTTTCTGCAGATGCAATAAATCATCAATATGAGAATAATTTGACTGAAAATCAACTTTTGGTTTTTGTTCACTTTAGCTTATGATGTTCTCCAAAATAACGGGAAACTTAGAAGTTATAGTTATTAAAGCTTTATAAAACAAAAAAATGAAAATACATAATGATCTCCAGAGTTTGCTCAATAAATTATGGCCGAAAGCTAACGTTATCAAATAACGTCGGGTAAAAAGCTCTCAATGAAACGACTGGCAAGCGGTTGGCTTCGTCAGTCGCTAGCAACGGTTTAGGAAGGCTAATTTAACTTAATTGAAGGGGATCGGCTAAGCACAGTGGGGTCGGATTATGCGGAGAGAGGAGGTTGACGCACGAGGTGTGGGTTAAGCGTGCTGGGTTGAAGGGAACGATGTGTAGGGGATACGGTTGAGGGAGGGGATGATGTGCGGAAGGTGGTGAAGCGAGGGCTCAAAATCTAACAACCGCCCTTCAAACCATGAGACTCTGTCTCCAAAACAGTGCCGGTGAATCGCATGGTTAGTCTAATAAGTCAAAAGGCTCTACGAGAACTTAATGCCCTCCGGGCGTTACAAGTTCATCCCGTTTTCTAGGACGATAAATCAAAAGGCGTAGACAAAAATTTGTTTGTCATCTCCAACAATTAAAGGTTTTGAAAAAACAACATTTTTTGCGGGCAAGCACTTCAGAGAATTTATTCAGCTAAGTTCTTCTGGTCGTTTAACGCTTAACTGATAGAGTTGCTATACCTGTTGACATGCAACTACTGGATGTGATGCAAATTCACGGTGATGACTATTGTGATGATGGTGATAATGTTGTTGGGTCTTGGCTCTGCTTTCTCCAATTGTTGATTCAGAAGCTATTTCCTCCTGCAACAAAAAAATAGAAACAACTAAGGTTAAAGTCCGTCCATTTTTTCTCTCAATAATTTTTTCCCTTATAGAGAATGTCCACAAAGTTAACACTCTTGATATTACCAACATACCCGGCAGGTTGCCGGAAAATAGCCGCCGTTGATTCCCAAAACTCTATTGGGATTGAAAAAAAAAAGAAAATATCAACAAAAATTGATTTTTGTACAAAAACGTTTCTAAGTGCGAATCATTTTGATGTCATTTCGTAATTGAACATGCTTCTGTCTCTCAGTGAGAGGCTACAAGGTCTAATATGAATACCAATAAGAATTATAGATAGTAACTAAAACTTATGGGAACAAAGTTCAAGTACCGGGCGTCTAAAAATGAGCATTGTGGGTTTATCGCGTTTCTAATTCTTACTTTAATTTTTTTTATACTGACTCTCTTCATTTTGAAATGCTTTGGTGAGCAGCTGCTGTTTAAAAGGACTTTGAGCAGAATGACAGAATAAGGAAACTAGCCTAGAGCAGTCAAAAAGATTTCACGCAAAATGTCGAAAAAGCGGCAAAATGGGAAAAAGTGGCAAAAGGGGTAAAGCGAAAAAAAGTTCGACGTAAAAAACATAGCCGGAAGAATTCCGGAAACGACTCGAAGGAAAAAAGTGCGAACAATTATGACTTAACAACTAAAACAACTATTGTGAAGCTTAAACTTCCACAAATGCCATAAAAATAAGGAAGAATAGAAACGGCATTCAAAAACAAATTGAACAAAAAAAACTTGAAAAACTTAATATTAGTTTTCTTTTAATAAAGCCAGGAAACATAAAACCGAATAAAATTCCTTTGCAATTAGAGCAATGAAAAGCTCGCAAAGCAATGGGCAAGTCATAATAGGCTAAAAAACTTGTCTAAGATCTTAAAAAAAGTAAAACTGCAAAAAAATAAGAAAAATGGTTTAAAATTTCTCAATTTTTCTGTCTTTTTTCCTTAGAAAAAAATATTTTATACCAAAAAAACTTTAATCAAATAGTATCTAAATATTCCTTAAGGAACAAGCTTCTATTCAAATCCTCTTTAAAGCTGTAAAAGAAAAAAAAACAGGCAAAAAATCGTCAACTTTCGTCTAAAATTCAGCAAAACTGATCAAAAACCTCCAAATTAGCAATAAACTCAAATTAACAACTTGAAACCTTCAATTCCTATCAAAACAAGCCTAAAACTAATACAACATCATAATCAAACCTCATAACCATAAAAAGTTGCAAAAAAGCTGCTTTTAAAAGCCGCACGTGAACAAAAAAATTCGCTCGCTTAGAGAAAATTTTTTCACACATCAATTTCTCGCTCTCTCAAAAACAGCGCTATGAACAAAAACCACTCTCTTTTCGCTCCGCTCTTCACTTTTGTTCAGCTCCAAAATCACTGCAAATTTTTTCACGGGTTTGATTTCCAGCTTCAAAAATCACTCCAATAAAATTGATTTAAAAAAAGGACTTCTCCAATACTCCTCTTCGAGTCGTAAAAATAGGAGCGCTATAATAGCCGGCTGAGAAGATGAGGGCGGCTGTTAATCAATATTAGACACAATTTCAAAACGAAAACAGTTTGTTTCAAGTTTTTGAATTCTTGAATGTTTTGAACCTTTCAAAAGACAATTGTTTTGATCTCGCTTTCATTAAATTTGCATTGTATACTTATACCCAACACCCTCTTTCTCGATATAACCTCAACCTTAAGCTCTTTCTTCGTTTCTTCCAACTCTTAAACCTCCCACCACGGCTGCGACCTGACAAAAGCTGACAAATTTTCCTTCGAAGTCTTAATCAGACAATTCATTCGCCAAAGTCAAGAACAAATTCATTTCAAAGGCTATTTGCAAGAGCACGGTCTCTTTGTATCACTTTTCGATCGAGCGTAGATTTTTTATATAATTTGAGGTTGCTAAGAAGTGCTGATATGATTAAAAAAAACTGTGAGAATTTGATCAGTTGTGAGAATTAGTGGCCTGCATACCTGTCCCAACTCTCTTCCCTCCTCAATACTGATGAGAGAAGAGTGAAAGGGTGCACCTGTTGACAGTCCCAGAGATCCCTTGCCATTATTGTTATTGATTATATTAGAGTATTGTTGTCTTCCCATTTGTAATGCAGAGCTATTCCGAGCGCTGTTTGAGTTTGAAGTATCTCTTCCGTCACCTTAAACAACACAATTTGGTCAAAAAATAAAATTATAGTTTAGAAAAATGGTTGATAAAGACATATGGGTAGATTAGATATCCACGGACTGAACGTCAAGTCTTAATTAGTACTGATTCAGTGAAGTTGCAAGCCATGGTTCACTACTGTATCAGCGCTCTGATCATGCCACTTTTTAGATCAGCGCTCTTTGCACGGCCTTAATCAAGTCTTAAGTCTTGGATCAAGTAGTGATCAAAGTTTTTATTGTTGGTTTGCTTTCGTTTGGTAACGAAAGAAGACCTTAGAGCGGCCTGCCTATAAAACTTCACAGTGGAAAAAGAGGCACAAAAAGCACAAGAAGCACAGGACAACACGAGCACTTGCACAAAGTTCACTTGATAGAGAATGAAAAAAAATTCTGATATCGCCCAACGATGCCAGTCATGTCCTCTTTTGCGACCCACTGAAAAAAAATTGTTTCCAGTGTGATTATATCAGACATTTGAAGTTGGTGAAAACTCAAATCAGAAAAAGCTGGGTCAGATTAACAAATATCTGGGGAAAAAATTAATTTTTAAACAATTTTTGCTTATTTTGAGATCCATTAATTATGAATAGTTTCCTATTAAAACTCTTCTTTGCCTGATGGAGCAATGATTAAGACTTCCAACGTGATTAAGACTGCCAAGACTTGAATCAAGAGTTGCCGAGTCTTGACTAAGACTTCACTTAAGACTTGACAAGTCTTGCCAGGCCTTCACAAGTCTTAAGACTTGAGATGAGACGTGATCAGTACTGATTTGTCAATACAAAACGTGTATTTCACCGTAGAAGTAATTACCGAGACTTGAAATTCGTCCCGGGTCGACTTCCAAATTTCTAAATGCAAAAACGACGAAAATTATTCTCTCTCAAAACTTGTGCCCACCTCAGGCTGATGTCCCAAGCCAAAATTAAATCTAATCACACTCAGTCAGGTGCACAAATATGCATTCTGCGGTCAAAATTAGGATGATCATGAGACCTAAAAATCATCATGAGTTTGAATTCGAGTGCTCATGAGTCTGCTCAAAAACTGTTTCAAACGCGCGTTTGTCTGATCAGAGACAATTTTGAGCAAAGGATAGTCTGATCAGAGACATTCCCACGCACAAGTGTGTGAGAACAAAAACGGTTTCAAGTGCATGATAGGCTGATCAGAAACGGTTTGGATCGCATATTTCGGTCTGACTGGAGATGTTTCCGATCACATGATTATAAATATTTGAAAAGGTCACATCTAAACCAACTTTGGAATTTTGCAGTATTTGAAAGCAATGAGAAGTTGCAAACAACAAGAAGCAGTACATGTACATGCATTATTTGCTTGTAATATAATATAAAAGTACAATAACAGAGTATACACAACTAAAAAGAGACCAAATAGTGTAAAAATAATCCTAAACTTGACAGAAAGGGTTTTTTTCAAAAAATGTGAAATACGTTTGGAAATAGAGGAAAATGTTTGATCTTCAAATTATTTGCAAGTGATTGAAATCTTAAATAAGAGGAGTTAAAACTTTGGAAAAACCCTGCAAAGAAGCTAAAAACATAACAGACTAACAGTGCGCGGATCACTCTTAAACAGCGGGCGAATGGTTGGCTTTGGTATTACCCAGCCTGTGTTTAGGGATGCTAGCACCAGAGGTTGAGCATTTTGGGGGTTTCAAGCGTTGGTGGAAGGTTTGGAGGGCTATACAACAGGGGGTTTAAATCGCCTAGTGAAGGAGGGTGGACGGGAGGTGTAGACTGGATAATTTAAACAAACAAATTGCTTTCCACCGTCATGAGGGGCATTTTAATTCAGAGAAGGCTGTAGCATAGATACTTAAAGGTTGAAAAAATTCGCATAATGAGGTGTTCCAAACCCCTACCTCTACCGTATTAGTCTGAATCATTACCCATTTGGCGCGCTTATGGTCGAATTTGTCAAAAACAATGTTTTCTGAAAAAGCACAATTTAAGTCACCTAAAGATCAAGTAATCAAGAGTGAAAAAGAGAAACACATTTAAAAGAACAACTTCAAACTTCGTTCCAGAAAAACTAACTAATTGCAATGAATATAAGGGGCGTGTTCAAATTACTAGACATCGTGCAGTGCAACTGACAGTGTAACAGCCCTTTCCCATTCTGCCTTAGCCATTAAAAAGTTTCAATTTATTAATCCGTTAAATTTCGACGCCTTTCCGCCTAAACTTTGTTTTACTTTTGCGCCAATTGTGCCTAGTAAATTCATTTTCTATAGCAGAACTTGGCACGCAATTTATTTAGCTTTTGAGTGTTTCAAGCGCTAATTGAGATTTTGTTCCGTTGGCCCCATTCATTCGCCCATTAACACATAATATTTTTCTGCTTTAAAATCCGGTTAGTTGAGTTCTTTCTCAACAATTTTTCTGCAGTAATTTTATCAGACATAGTTTATTCTTATTCAAAATTACTGTAAAATAAAGCAAGAAACTTTGAGGTCAGTAATAAGGTATAATCAATTAAATATAAAACTTATTTAATTTATCTAAAACAATCCAAACCACGAATTCCGCATTTGAATTTTCTAAGTCAGTTAATTACAGTTACAAACCGGGTTGTTATTTTGGTGACAGGTTAGGGATTTTTTGTTCAAGAACGTAAGTTCCTGCACCTTTCGGGAACATTAAAATTTATTGTCTTTTTTTAAAGAAAAAACTAAAATATTTGCTCTCTTTGGTAGTCTGCTTGAGAGATAACCGTTGTTCCTTTTCTTAGTTAGATAATAATTGTTTTCAAATTTTGGAACGCTTTGACAAATAGGCACTGATTTCAGAGGCTTCTCAGGAATTGTCCGATTTATCGGAAAATAGACGCTCCTCGCTTCCGCAGCTTCTACATTCCCAGTGTCTGTAGGTTCCACGTAGTACAAATAAGGGTTTTAGCCTGGGAGGTTTTGGTGGCTGCTACGGCAACCTCAACGATGTATAACTGAAAACGAGAGAACTGAAATAATCCTAGGTTTAAAAAGTCTCAGCGTTCCTTTCTTTGTTCGGTTAGCAGGCAACTTTTTCCGGCACCATACTCGTGAACAACCGGTATCTGACTTGCCGGTCGGTACCAGGGTGGGAACTTTGTGCAGCATTTCTCTCAGATGTGTTAAAGTCAACAGCAATAAAAGGCTGACGCAGCTCTGGAAGCCAAACTTCTTCTACCAGAGCCATTCAAGGGAACAAGTGATATTCAATCTTATGTAACACAATTAGAAATTTTGAGTTCGCTAAAAAAAAATTGGCCTAAAAAGCATACAATGCTTATGGTACTCCGCAACAAGACAGCGCTGGTCAACAGGTTTACATTGATAAGCGCCATACTTTTTTCCCTTTGCGATTACGAGGAAGAGCTATAGAATTTTATACGTCACTCGATGACGCCGCAAAAATAGATTTCTTAGAGCTTAAAAAACAGTTATCTTGCCCCAAAACCAGGAGCCACTTTAGTTTTTTCGTTCATCACTTGCAATACGTATTCAAGGCGAATCATATAAAGTCAGTGATTTTTTAGCTGAGCTCAAACTTCTAGCTAATATGGCTTATCCACAAGACACGCAGCCAATCAGAGACCATATTGTGCTTGAATCATTTATTGATGGACTTCACAATGTTCGTGTACGAGTCGAATTGAGACAAAACAAACCCACTGCTTTTAATATGGCCTTAGAGTCAGCACTCCACTTCGACGCAACTTATCGTCTCGAAGCAAATGCAAATGAGACTCCGACATCGGCGACTTCCGTGAGCTCCATTGAAGCGTTTTCTCTGCCCGCAAGAAGGAGGAGATACACGCCAGCCTATGGGTCCTCTGCGAAATGGTCCAATCCGCCTAAACCTTTTGGCCTATTTATCAAATCTGCAGGCAGTGTTGCGTGTTGTTGACTTTTAAAGCAATGGAAAATTCGTCTTCAGGATCCTCGCAATGCAAGGCTCAAGAACGTGACCTTTATAGCCACAAACGAAATTGACAAATTAAGGGCTTGCGTTTCCGAGCTCACTGACATGTTAGACGAGTCTTGGACGGCAAACCGTCTGCTTTCCACAGAAGTTGTTACTTAGAGAAAAAAAAACAACCTAAACGGCCAAAAACTTCTAAAGTACGCAATACTGGGTTGAATACGGACACTGTCTCTGCCTCTGCGTCTTTTTCGACGTTATGCCGTCATCTCAGAGGTCTTCATACAGAGATTTTCACTCTCTGCGTTCTCAGTTACTAAGGGAAAGTCAGAATTCAAAGCCAAAGAAAGTAAAAAGGAAGCCTCGCTCGCGTTCATCGAGCTCTTGATTCTGCTCTTGTTCGGAAACCGAATAATGGGACATGAGGACATGTCCTTCCTGAGCGGGGTGATGTAGCAGCTCTACCCAATTCGTCCTTAGGCATTATTAAGTTTCAAATTGTTAATCCGTTAATCTTTAGACGAGTTTCCACCTAAACTTTATTTCACTTTCGAGCCACTTTTGCATCGCCCATTAACACATAATATTTTTCTGCTTTAAAATCCAGTTAGTTGAGCTCTTTCTCGGCAATTTACTTGTAATAAAATTATCAGACACAATTTATTCTTATTCAAAATTACTTTGAAATCAAGAAACAAACTTTGAGGTCAGAAATAAGGTAAGATCATATATATATGAAACTTGATTAATTTATCTGAATCAACTCAAACCACGAATCCCGCATTTGAATTACAGTAACAAGCCGGGTTGTTATAACAATTTTGTTGCCAAGCGGCGGAAAGTTTTTGAGATAGAAGAAAAAGCCAAATTCTGGAAGTTCTCATTAAAGTGTGAGGAAGCAAACCATAAAAATTTTCTGTGGAATATAGATACTTCTTAGGTGACTATGATTAGGGTAATGCCAAGTTTGTTCCGGTCGCGATTATAGTAAATTTAGTGGACTCCTTTCATCAACTTTCCCATATATAGCTGTACCAAGCGATTCAGGAGTAGACTTATTCCCCTTCAGGTCAAATTTCTTCAAATTAATTGTTATCAGATACTCATTATGAGCCAGCGCCCATTTACTTTTAACTAACATTGCACTGATTTGTAAAATTTGTTGACAAAGTACAGAAGCATTGAATAATAGCCAATGAATATAATCGCTCCTTTGTTGCCCTATGCCACAAAGGTCTTTTTACATGCATTAGAATAGGTTTTGTTGAATTACATGGATGTAATTACCTGCGTTTTACTAATAACTATATTAATTTAAGAATGGAAGAAATTGACAAAACGGTCCACTTTATTTTGTAGGGAGGGGTCACGGCTCGTAATGCTTTAAGCAATAGCACAATTGTCCATTCATTTTAGCCCGTTCATAACTAATTCTATTTTCTGGTAACCTCGCCATAGATCGTCAGTTATTGCCTACGATTTAGCCAAGTTTAAATACCAAAGGGGTCAAGGAAATATACTCGCAGGGAAATTAACTCCACCGAATTAACCCCCCCCCCACCCCCCCCCCCCCCCCCACACCACCACCCACCGAACTAAGCCCGCAATCTGAATTTAAAAATTGGTCGTGAGAAAAGGGGTTTATTTCGTGGGGTTTTATGTCCGTGAATTTTTCCCGAAACCAACTTTGAAAACGGTTATGACCATTCAAAAGCTTTTTTATAGCGGTGTTGTATAAACACATGTCTAACCAGATCCTGCATCTATTTGAAGTTGTTGTCGTTGTTGCTGGTTCTGAACCATGACTTTGTCAATTGTATCCTCAGCCACTTTCACTTTGTTCTCAGTTGCATTTACGCCTCCTCTATTATGTTCATGCTTCCTCTGATTTGGGTCGTCAAACTTCTTCAGAAAGTTGTCAACCTTTTCAATCTGACAGTCGTAGTGGAACACGGGAAGTTTCTTCTTTAACTGGGTTAGTTCTGTCCGTTCACCTGATAAAATGAATATTTCGGTTGACCAAATTGACTTATTTACTGAAAATTCGTTCCCTCAATTAAAACTTTCTCAAATCATCGGGAAAAACTGAAGATGAGGCTAGAACAGAAAATGCAAGACCATTATGTATTTTTTGACTCAATCAAAAGACATCAACATTCTGGGGTTAAAATTTGGATTTTAGATTTAGTTCCTGAAAAACAAAAAAATGCTACTCTCACTTTTTCACTTGTTCTCAAAGTATTTCTCATAATCACCAAACTAAATATATGCTCACAAATTGTTGGAAAATGAAAAGAAACATACCAGCATAACTTTCCTACCGTTATTGTAAGAAGTGATTTTGTCACAATTAGCCAACATGAATGTCTTGTTGGCAGCCTCACTCGAATCGTCACTCAGTGTTGTGCTGATGACGGAGGAAGACGAATTCTCAAACTCGGTTGTCGTTTTTCCGATTTCAAGTACATCTTGAGCCGGGTTATCTAGATAATTCCAATACTAACATTTGAGGGGCGTAATTTTTATAATTTTATATGAATTTCCATGAAATCTTTCATCGCTGATTTCGTGAAAAGTTGGAAAGTAAGAAAGCAATTTTACGTATTTAGCTTGATTTAACCAAGGCCTGTACAGGTACAAAAAGAGTAATGAAAGTGGAAAAGTAGACAGCAGACTCTTGAAGAATGACCTTCGTCGACCGCAGTGACCGATGTTGGGATACCCGGAATGAGTTTCAAGTCTTGATCAGTACTCCTTCAGCGAAATACACGTCTTCAATTGAGAAATCAGTACTGATGACATCTTGTCTCAATTCTTGAGACTTGTGAACATTTGTCCAGACTTGCTCAAGACTGGTGAAGTCTAAGTCAAGTCTTGGCCAAGACTTGGCCAAGACTTCACAAGTATTTTCTTTTCAAATCTCAAATATTAAAAATTCGAATAACCACAAGGATAAAATTACATGTTGTAATATTATAAATCAAACATACTACGTATTTTTTTGAAGATTATTGCACAGTTAATAAGCAATGTAGAGTTTAAAGACGAAATCTGAGCAAGCGATTTCTGAAGTGAGATTATACGAACTTAAAATATCCCATATGTTCACTCCGAAAGCAAACTGTTTTCAATGGACAGGAAAAATGACCAGGGAGATATCAGATTTTTCATTCTATATCAAGTGAACTTTGAGGAAGTGCCCGCGTTTTTTTGTGCTTTTTTTCATCTCGGAGAGTTTTTTAGGTAAACCATTGTAAATGGCGGCCTCAAGTTTTGTTACGAAAGAAAAACAAACAACATTAAAAACTGTGCTCAATACTTGACCCAACACATGTCATATCTTGGCCAAGACTTGCTTAGGACTTGTCAAGTCTCGGCCAAGACTTGACTCAAAACTTGCCAAGACTTAAGAATTGATTTAAGACGTGCCAAGGCTGAAAATGGATATGATCAGAGCTCTGATACAGGACAGATTCAAAACTTGCGATTTCAATGAACTAGTACTGAATAAGACTTTACGTTCAGTCAGGGCAGGGACTGACTGGTATAGGAAAAATAAGCAAAAAATGAAGAGTCATATTTTTTTTCTATTTGGTCCTTAGTTGGCCTCAAATTGTAGAAAAGAAGTTAAATTGGGCAACAAATATCATATGGACAACATCAGTTAGTATTTACTCTAACATTTTTTGATCAGGTAATGCAGAAAGGTTTCCAGACAGGGCCTTAACTGTTCCTCTCTTTTTTGTCAATTGGCTCTTTTTACTGAGAACGTAACTCTTATACCGCATTATTTGTTTAACAAAACCTAAAATTTTAGTCAGTAGAAAAAGTGAGCGAAATTGGAGTAAAAACTTTGCACTAAGCATAACCAAGCCTACGATCTACTCCTATTTCTCCTTTGGCGTTATCAAAGTCAAACCATAAACATAACCGACTAAACGTCGGAAGAATTGCTCTTGAACGACTAATGGGATAATGGGAGCTCTAATCAATTGCAACCTGCTTCAGTCGGGGGGGGGGGGGGGGGAGCCTAAATGGGACTAAGAAGTTCTATAGAGGGCTTCAAATAACCACATTAGAGGTTAACATATACCACTATTAAGATTTAAAGTAAAAATGACACCAGTTTCGGCGCACTTTTCATTTGACTTTTAGTATTAAATTAACACCAATTGAGTTCAGCTGCTTGAAATTGTGATTGAGAGGGAATTTTAGATCACGCGAAATGCAAGAAGTCAAGGGCACAAAAGTCACTCGAAATGTCAAAATTGTCAAGCGAAAATTTTGCATTAAAAAGGACACACACGTTTACAATAATTGCTATGAACTACGTTCAAGAGCAATTAAACATCAATGAACAGAGAGGCCTTTATAAAGTGTCGTTGAAATACAATAATAGATCTACCTTCTGAAGAACCAACATTGACGTAACAGAGAATGTTACCGCCTTATTGGCCTTGCTTTCGATTTGAAAAGTTTTGCGCGGAAACTTTTTGCTTTTTTACTCTGTTTAAATTTACTGGAAACTTTTCAGTGTATTGTAAACAAGTAAAATTTCGTTGAAATCAAAAAGCGAATTATTAATTATTAATGCGAATTTTTTTAATGTATGGAGACCAGCATAAACTAGGGTTATCTTTTTCGTTAAAATATCTCAGGATCTGTTTTGATTTTCCAAATTGAACTCTTTTCGTGGGACGGATGCCTCTGAAGAAATGTTGCCAAACAACTGGCAGGGGAGAGTGTCTGGCTTGCGCAGTAGCTAGATCAATCTTTATTATGAGGATAAATTTATAGAGTAGGGGCGCAAAGTGGTGTGGTAGTCATTTAATCATCACCTGTTGCGATAATAGCAGGTAAATAAATTGCCAGTGTAATAAATTTTAATTCCCGATCGACACTGGAAAAACACTTCAGCATTAGACTACAAGTTTATCACACACTTTTATCGCCATTGAGACTAAGTAAACAGTGGCGATAAAAGAGTGGTGATAAACAGGTAGTCTGATGATGGAAACAGTTACATAAATTTGTAGTTTAATGAATATTACCACACGGTTGTTATCGCCACCGAGAAGCTATCAAACTCCGAGGCGAAGCCGAGGTGTTATGATAACTTCGAGGGCGATAGCAACCGTGTGGTATTTTTTTTAATCAACACATTGAACACATTCATTTTGGTTTTTCATTTTGATTTTTTGTGAACAATTATATTTTCAAAGGTAAGTGATGTTTCTTCGGATCTGTTCTTTGTTTTGCCCTCATGCCCCCCTCCTCCCACACACAGATACACACACACACACACACACACACACAAAAGCACAAACACACACACAAACGCACACTCACACACACACACACACACACACACACACACGCAAACGCTTAGTTGCAAACATACAAACACACACATAAACACACACACACACACGCGCGCACACACACACACGCAGATGCACGAACAAACCACAAACACACAGGCACACACACTCACACCACACTCAACACACACAACTTACACACACACACACACACACACACACACACACACACACCACAGACACACACACACCACACACACACACCACACACACATCACACACACACACGCACACACACCCTCTCACACACACAAACACAAACGCACGCACACATACAGAAAAGCAAAAACACACGAACAGACACCCACGCACACACGTACCCACGCACACACGCACGCACATGAACACACACACGCACGCACACGAACGCATACACTTACAAATACGCACAAATTTACACGCACAAAACCACAAACACACACACACACACACGCACACGCACGCACACACACACACACTCACGCTTACTTACATACTTACAAACACACACATAAACACACACCCTCACACACACACACACACACACACACACACACACACACACACACACACAAACACACACACACGCACACACACACCCGCATCACATTCAGCACAAACCACTTACAGACACACACACCACACACACACGAACCACACTCAGCACACACACACAATATACACCCGCACGCACACACGCACGCACACACACAAACAAAAACGCACACACACTCACACACAAACACACACACACACACACACACACGCACACGCACGCAAACACACACACTCACGCTTACTAACACACTTACAAACACACACATAAACACACACACGCACACACACACACACACACAAACAAACACACACACGCACGCACACACGTACCCACGCACACAAACACACACGCACGCACACACACGCACACACTTACAAACACACACACACACTTACACACACACATACACACACACACACACACTCAACCACAAACACGCACACACGCACATGCACACACACACGCACCTACGCACAAACTTACACACACACGCACGGACACACTACACAGACACCACACACAACAAACCACGCACAAGTTTTTTTAGACTACAAGTTTATCAAACTTTATTTGTTTCCATCATTAGATTACGAGTTTATCACCACTCTTTTATCGCCATTGTTTACTTAGTAACAGTGGCGATAAAAGAGTGTGATAAACGCGTAGTCTAATGCTGAAGTGTTTTTCCAGTGTCGATCAGGCATTAAAATTCATTACACTGGCAGTTTATTTAACTGTTATTATCGCAACAGGTGTTGATTAAAAAAAACAAACATGATTGCAACAGGTGTCGATTAAAAAAAATTACCGGAGGGTTGTTATCACCCTCGAAGTTATCATAAGACCTCAGATTCGTCTCGGAGTTTGATAGATTCTCGATGGCGATAACAACCGTGTGGTAATATTCATTAAAAAATTCTTGTCGCTATCGAAACAGTTTCTTAACTTTATCACACTGTTTCCGCGATTAGACTACGAGTTTATCACACTTCTTTATCGCTGCTGTTTATATGGTAACAGTGGCGATAGAAGATTGCGATAAATTGATAGTCTAATGACGATGCAGATTTCTTAGTTTTAGGGCGTTAACTTGATACTTTACTGACTAGTTTTGTAACTGCTCTTAATTAGTAGATAAAACAAGGAAATCAACCACCAGTAAAATTTGACCCTTTCTCCTAACGTTAATCGCGCATGTCGAATTTTACTGCTTGTTGGTTTCCTTGTTTCATCCACTACTACATATTACCCTTATATTCACTCAAAATCTATCATTTCTTGTCTCACTTAGTGAAATCCACTGGTACAGAGTTAAGCTGGTAATTGTCCATTATCAGACGGATAGTTCGGGTTCTATCCCTACCGACTCCGGTGGACGTGTCCCAGATACTAGTATAAAACTAGTGAGACCGTGTAACAAGCACGTAAAACCAACTTGCGAAAATCAACTTGAACAAAAAACCAGCTTAGCTCTTTTATAAAATTTAACTTTTTGCTAATATTTATATAATTTTAAGATCCTTGTTTTTATTTACTACTACATATTCACTCTAAGTCTAACATTAAATTAAGAAATGGCTCAATTCTAGAAAATAATAATAAAAAATAAAGCAATATCAGTTAAGAAAAAAGGTCTAAATCTAAAATATCAGGGAACGGACTCCGTCCGTGGCATACCAAATTGCTTGCTTTACCACGAGCAGAGCTCGTTTGCAGATATATCAATAAAACCCAAAAAATACATGACTAATAAATTAAAAGAAGAAGAATTAGCTTCTTGAATATTACACTTATAAACATGCTCCTTGAATTGATTTCTAGTATGACCATAACTATATCTATGAAGATAAAAACACAGACTACATTTCCTATTTCTAAATCTATATAAAGATATATGTTTATAAACATTACACATACTACATGCTAGATATTGATCAGGATCGGAGTAAAGATATCCCAAAAGTTCTATATAATCTTTCACTTTAACCATATTTTTACATACATAACAAGAATGTTCGACTTCTTTACAATTATTACAACATTCTTTCCAAGGTTTATTTGTACACTTATTGCATTTCATTTTCATTTTTCGAATTTTTTTTGATTATTTCCCTAAATAAATACATCATGTCTCAATCAACTAATACTAGTGTCATAAACTTCTGCGATGTTTGTAATTTATCCTTTGAATCCAAGAAGGGTTTATACAGGCATCAATCATATGATCTCAAACATAAGGAACTATTGGAGAAAGTGTTTGAGTCTGAAGAAGAAGAAATTTTGGAGAGGGTGTATAATTCGAATGAAGATGATTATTTTATTAAAACTAAAGCCGAAACCGAAAACAACATCTACTCTAAAATTAGATCGGCGAAGCCATTTCACGGATATGAATGTAAAGAATGTCATGAAGAATTTAGGAATTAATAGCTCTAACTACTACTCATATAGTCATAATCGTAAGTATCTAGAAAGCACAGGAGACTTCGATATAAACTCCAGTCAGAACATGAGAGAGTTTTATATTACAGATAAAGGTCGGAATTACATTGAAGATATAGATGAAGCAACTAATTACTGTTTAGAAGAAATTAAAAACTGTTACCAGTTCAGAAAAGTTCTCAGTTTTAAATATAAAGTAACAGCCGAGTGTGAGTATAAAAAGAGAACCGAAGAAGAAGTTAAAACTACTAAAATGTTTTTCAATACTGACTTTATTTTTAATAATGCTATATATGATTACGGTGACTTCAAACAATGGCTAGATTTCGAAAAAGAAATATATGAAGGTCATGGTTATCATTTCGAGTTTCTTGGAATAAGAAGTATTCAGTTAAACATTGAACCAACTAAAGCATCTATTGGTACCCATATAGATTTACCAGCTGATCTCAAAAACTCTAAACCGATATTAAATATACGAAGTTATAAATACAACTGCTTGCAACTAACTATCACCGCATGGTTACATCCAGTCATAGGTAATGCACCTCGAGAAAGTAAATATGTAGATAAACGAATTGAACCAAGACAACAGCATGAAGATGACTTCGGCTATATATTGAGAATAAAGAAGTCATACAATTTTAATATTTGGTTATACACCCCCTGTCGTGGAGGTAAAGTAGAATTGTTTAAACAAGTGGATAATTTTAATAAAGCTAGAAAAGATGTCAGAATATTGGTTTGGGGAATTAATAAAGACAACAGTCATAAAACTGGTGAAGATCTAACTATAGAGTATTTACAAAGTGATGTGGAAATATTAGACTACTGCATGAATCAATATGTTAAACTAAGAATTCAAGCTCAATCCCCTACACTATGTAAGTCTGCCAGGCTATAGTTTTGATTGTTGATTAATGTCAAGCGGTGTAACATCAGATACATTACAAGATAAACAAATGCTAGATGATTTCGTTGAGGCAAAGAGAGGTGGTATATGTGGTATAATGGGTGATAGGATGTCAACAATGGTGAAACAGCGATAAGGTCACATAACAGAAATATCTGGTACATCGATGCAAACAACCTATACGGCTATGCAATGATGCAAAAGCTACCTTATAAGGACTTCCAATTTACTACTACTACTCTAGATGCAATATTGAATAGTCCAGATGATAGTGATCATGGTTACTCTATAGTTTGTTATATTGATTATACTAATGAATGAAAAGAGAGAACAGAACAGTTAGCACTAATGCCTAATAAGAGAAAGATAAATGATAGTGCATTAGAGAAAGAGATGGAGGCAAGGCAAGATCAGAGAAATTAATCTTAGACCAAAACAACAAAACAGAATATATGGTTCATTATAGGATGTTAAAGTTCTATGCTAAGATGGGAGTAAATGTAACTAAGATACATAGAATAATTAAATTTAAATAAAGTTATATATGTAGAGATTATATACAAAACAATACAAAAAAAGAGCAACAGCTAAAACTGAAGCAGAAAAAGATTTAAGGAAATTAATGAATAACTCCCTATATGGAAGAATGTGCATGAATCCTCTACACTTCTTTCAAAGCCAGTTCTTGCATGATGAAGAAAAGATAATGAAAATTGTAAGTAAACCAACATTTAAGAATATAACTAGATATAGAGATTATAGCCAAATAGAATTTATAAAGAAAAAAATAGAATATAGCTCACCTGTATATGTAGGAGTAACAATAGTCGAAAATAGCAAATTACATATGTTTGATGTATTCTATAATATTCTACAACCATCCCTCAAAGATCTAACACTTTACTATATGGATACGGACAGTTTCGTATTAAGTTATCGTGATAGCAAAGTTAGTGATGAGCATATGGACTTAAGTAATCTAGACATACCTATAAAAACTAAAAATAAAGTCCCCGGCAAGTTTAAGCACAAGCTGGGGAGAAGGATTATTGAGGAATTTATAGCATTGTCCCCTAAAACATATAGCTTCAAAAATTATCCTAAAAACATTAAAGAAAAAGGAAAAAAGAAGCATAATAATGCTAGGCACATAGATTATTATGATGCATTAATGAATAATACACAGAGAACAGTAGATGAAAGCAGAATACAAAAATTTGGGGATAGCAAGACAACAACAAAAACAGGTAAGATTAGTTTAAATATATTTGATGATAAAAGGTTTTATGTAAACAATATAAAAAGTTGTCCACATGATGAGGAACTATATTTATTTAAAAGGGATTTGATAAATAGGATTGAGAAACTATATAAGGATAAGGATAAGGATAAGGATAAGGATAAGGATAAGGATAAGGATAAGGATAAGGATAAGGATAAGGATAAGGATAAGGATAAGGATAAGGATAAGGATAAGGATAAGGATAAGGATAAGGATAAGGATAAGGATAAGGATAAGGATAAGGATAAGGATAAGGATAAGGATAAGGATAAGGATAAGGATAAGGATAAGGATAAGGATAAGGATAAGGATAAGGATAAGGATAAGGATAAGGATGAGGATAAGGATAAGGATAAGGATAAGGATAAGGATAAGGATAAGGATAAGGATAAGGATAAGGATAAGGATAAGGATAAGGATAAGGATAAGGATAAGGATAAGGATAAGGATAAAGATGTAGATAAACTGATCTGCGAAGCATGTTCCATGGTTAATGATATTAAAGAATTACCTATAGATAGCAAAAGAAAATTAATAGAAGCAGCTATTATGTTATATAATGAGTTATTATAATTAGTTATTTTAATTATAAATATAGATCTAATTCATACTTAGTATACAATTTTTATTTAAAAAATGGCTAAGTTAGATGAACTTATAGAATTAAACTATCTAGAAAAACAAAGCAGAAAGAATCGATTAGAAGATAAATTAAAACAACAAGAAAATTATGGTGAAATAGAAGAGTTATTTGATCCTCTAACTAAAACTTTGAATACTAATAGTGAAATACAACAAGCCCACCAAACACAAACAATGGAAGCAATCGGTGAAACCGCTTCTCGGATTGGTGAAAAAACTGCGCAGATCCAGGAAGCTGGTTCCCAGATCGGTGAAACCGGTTTACGGATAGAAGACAACACAAATGCATTGAAAGCTTTAGAGTTCTCCCCCGTTCAACAAAGCGGGTTCTCTGTCAGAGAGCCTATCACATTACCAGGACGAGAGGGCAAGTTGTTTAAACTAAGTAACGAGAAGCTTGATATTCTAGCAGATATGAGAGAACAAACGAATATTCAATTACGATTAGTCCCATTCGATGCAAATGAAAATAAGTTTACAATTAATAATGTGCCCACTCATATAACACCGAATGGTATAAAACTAAGAAATAACATATATGATTTCACTAAAGGTTTCCTTATGTTTATTACTAATAAAAATGTGACAGAAAGAGTCGTAAAAGGTGATGAAAACAAAATAAAACGATGTCTAAGGGATATTGGTTATAAACAAAGAGGGGATAATAAAAGTATTAGATCAAAAGTTATAAGAGGATTATCAATTAGTATCGCATCACCGAGAAGAGATTCCTTTAGTAGTGAATCCACTGTTTAGGATACTAATGAAGAAGAACAAGTTAAAGCTAGTGGTCTTACTAAGACTGACCCCAATAACTTAATCTGCAAAGCAGGTTCCCTGATAGAAAGACTAGAATTACTAATACTAGAAACAAAAGTTGGTCATGATGGATTATATGATGAAATGCTACATATATCTAAGCAACTATTATCTATGAATATTATTACTCCAGAGCAACTAGATAATTTTGTTTTTAACTATGGTAAATAAATAATGATGGAACAACAACAACAACAACAACAACTTTTAGCTAAAGAAGTATTCAGTCCTCAAATAACAAAGTTTAGAAGAAAAGAATAATACCATTGTATAAAGTTGAAACATGGTCAGCTGATTTAATTGATAAGTTATCTCTAAGTAAATACAATAATAATTATAAGTTTATATTAACTGTTGTAGATATATTCACAAAATATGCATGGGCTATTCTATTAAAGAATAAATCTGGTTTATCTATAACTAATGGTTTTAAAATAGTATTAGGTGTAAGTAGAAAACCAGAAAAGTTATGGATAGATAGAGGTAGTGAGTTTTACAATAAAACATTTAAATCTTTACTTAAAGAATTTGAAACAAAACTACATTCTACTTATAGCGATTTAACGGCTGTATTCATAGAGAGATTTAATAGAACATTATTACTCATAATTAAAAACCAATGTCCATCAATTGTGATGGCAATTGCGTAAATATGTTAAATGATGCAGTCATAACATATAACAATAACATTCACTCAACAATTAACATGACACCAGTTGATGATTCTAATAATCCTGATAAAGTTAAATACTATGTTAAATCTACCAAAGCAACACCAAAAATTAAAGTTGGTGAATGTGTTAGAAAAGCAGATAAACGTAATATCTTTTCTAAAGGATACACTTCTAATTGGAATAGAGAGTTGTTTAAAGTTAATGAGATTTTAAAAACACAACCAGCAACTTATAAGATAGAAGATATGAATGGAGAGATAATATAAGGTAAGTATTATGAACAGGAATTCTTAAAATCCGAGTTTGACTTTGAATCTAATTATAAAGTTTTAGAATCATTAGACATAAATCTTACTGTAAATAAATACAAAGATGACAAGAAATAGATTCAATCAGGCTAAACATCAATCAACATCAACGTCAACATCAATGAACAACTTAACACTAAGCAAGGCTCGTGGTTTATTCCTAGAAGATAATGATAATATTGACATGAAAGATACTTATAAAATTACAAATGTACATCCTCCGTTAGATGAAAAAGATGTTGTTAATAAAGATTATTGTGATAATAACTTAATATCTTCTAACGATAAAATAGATATTTTAAGTAAAAACATAACTGAACTAAGAAAAGGTAAATTTGAAGAACTTACAGTTGGCCGACTAAATGCAAACATTATTGGTTTGCCATCATCACCAATCAATGGAGATACAGCATAGATTGATGGTGATACAGTTGAACTAGTTTCTCTTAACTCATCTAATATATCTAAAATGGATAGTAAGTTGTCTGAAATTAAAACTAATTTTGTTCATATTTGTAGCAAAGTTTCAGCTGGTACCATTTCTAAATATAAGGAACTAAAAGTAGAGTTTGATAACAATAAGTTTAATCAATCAATTACTAATATTCAATTAGGTGATGCATGTGTTGATAGATGGAGAGGTTTAAGAGAAAACCATATATTAATGATGAAGATAATTATAAAATTTATAATGGCCATATTATTAGAAGGTAGGCTTCTAGACGAAAATGATCAAGAAAGACCAGAGAATCATTATGAGATTAAAAAAGATGATATAAGGGAAGATATTGAGAGTTATTTTACCGCTGAAAATGAGTCAACCAACAGCACCGAGTGAGAGATTACTATATCCAGATTTGTCATCAGTATCAGAAAGATTGATAAACTAAAAGAATCAAGCTAATAATAAATTTAACAATAATATTAACAATATAAATATATTATAAATTATTATGAAACTGAAACTAATAACTATAATAAGAAGATAAGTAGATATAAAAATTATATTAACGTAGCTGAGATAACAGAAATTGTATTATCATGAATAGCAACAACGGCAGCAACAACATCAATTGCTTTAACAGGTATAGGATTACATTATTCTATACCAACAGCTTTTGCTACAGCAACTGTTTGTGGTTCATTATCAAAAACAATTAATACTAAAATAAGAAATAAAATTGTAAAGTATTCACAAATGTATATTTTAAGTAAACAGTTTAGCGACAAGTTTAATAAAATATACACTAAATCAATGAATGATAATAAAATAGATAATGATGAATATAATGAATTAGTCAAGGTATATGAAGAATAAAAAAACAAGAAAAATATGTAAAGTGTTTTTTTAGATTAAAGCTATTAGTGCTTAGTAATAACAATGATTTTAGTAATAATAACATTAGTATTAGTATTTATAGATAGATAAAGAGTTTTAACTGAAACTATAGTTTTAGTCTTAGCCATAACTAAATTATGTTTTTTGTACCTAAGTATAACCCTCTTCTTTTTAGTACTACCTTTATACCTTCACCAGTAGTTGCAAATTTAAATAAATCAGGTGTGGCTGATAAAGCAGCTCTAGGGTTTCTAGATGCAGCTGCATTTCCTATTTTACTTGCTATTTCTAATGCTCTTACTGGATTATTAGCAACTTTCTTTCCGAAGTTAACTGTAGCTCTACCATCACTTTTAAAGAAATCTTTCAATCCCCCTGCCTCTATTGTTGCATCACTGACAGTCATTGACTTATTTCTCTTACATTTAACACAATTACCCTTTAACATTTTAGTACCTTTTGAAGTAATAGCTCCACTTATGTTATTAGTACCACTATAATGTCTACCTCCTGCGCAATTTGAATTAGTTTTGAACTTATTTAAAAGACTCATTTCTATATATGGAAAATAATGGAAGTTGAAAAGTTTAATCCCTTTGTTGTTTTTAAGCCTAAGCCTACGCTTAAGGTTAGGCCCAAGGCTAAGATTAAGCTTGAAGCCGAGAGGCTTATCTCTAGAGAACAAAGAGAAACTAGATATTATTTATGCTAGAGGTTTTGTTAAGACAAGTAAGAAAAAGTTATAATGACTAGGGCTATAGTTATAATTATAATTATGATACTATATCAACCATCTTATTTCCATCACTATTCACACTAATAACCTTTCCAGTTAATACTAATGCATGACATATAACATCGGCAACTGCAGCACTAAATTTAATATTAAGTTGTATTGGTTGTGGACCTATATGATCACTTTGATATCTAGTATCGAATACATATATTCTATAGTTACTTTTGAATGTTACTATGATTCATATATGGTTTTATATTATGTGGTAGCCCTTTATAATCTTTATTAAAGCTAACAATCTCTTTAAAACCCTCATTATAATTATTAGTACCAAAATTAATATTCATTCTATCCTCGGGATAAAACTCGCTACCAATCTTACAATAACATTCAGTAACATTCGTTATATCAAATGTACTTGCATCATGAGTTTGTTCATTAACATTATTAATTTCAAAACCAACTATTATATTTTGTGGTCTTTCCATACCACTTTCCATACCTAGATCAAACAAGATGTTAATAGCATTGGGTACATTCTTATAAAATGTCTTTCTTTCATAATAATTAAAATCTATATTATTCTCTTTATTGAAACTCTTTTGCACAATAATTCTATTGTCATTACTAAGATTAATACTGGGCACACACCATGATATATCTCTAATATCTATATTACCATCATTACCAACTGCACCAGGATTAGCATTAATTCTATATAGAGCTCTATCATTATTACTTCTTTTTTAAATTAGTTTAAATCGTAAATCATATATAATCTTTTCCAAATCATTTACAAAACCACTCTCATATTCATCATCAGTACTAGTTAATAACTTATACATCAATAGATTAGGATGGCAATGATCTACATATTCAGTAGTCCTGCCACCACTAGTTTCAAGTTTAACTGAACTAAACAATGCCATCATACCGTAATTAACTAATCTAATATTAGCATCACTAGCAAATACACCACCAGCGTCATCTGATACAACAAAGTCTATCTGTAGATATGAATCACGCAAATTTGAATGATTCTCTTCTCTATTGAGTATGATATTAATGTTAGTATTAACCGTATTCATTGTTGCTAGGCTATTTGGTTTATACTTTATAATCTTACTTTTGTGTATATCATTATTATAACCATAAGTTGTATCCAAATTAAAATCCCTTTTTATGAGATAAAAAATGACAGACAATTTAATTCTATATGAACTACAAAAGATACATGAAACTCTAACTAAAACTAAAGAAGAGCATACACTTAACCTCAGAATGATAAAGCCAAAATAAAAGTTTAACTTTAACGAACCTATACTTAACTCGTCAAAATTAGGTTTAATTAGATAATCTGTTTATAAACGGTGTTTAATGTGAATAGAGGGAATAATCAATTCTTATTTTTTGATGGTGAAACATCGGTGGAACCGCTTCACGGATGGGCGAAGCCCCATAACAAAGCAATTACACCAGGTGCATATGAATCAACTGAATGAGCAGAATTAATAAAAGAAGAAACTAATGGTAATGTTATAATAGAACCCGATAAGAATACAATGAAATGTTTAATGGGAATAAATTAAGGTGCAATTAACTTCGATGTAGAAAACTCAATAGCCTCATTACTAGGATTTAGAAAAGCAGTTGAAAAACAAGGTAAATATACATCTCAGAAAACTGTTGATATTATGGGTTTTAGTACTATTGACATTCATTGTATTGTGATATCTGGTGTTAAAGATAATGGGAATAACACAGACATACTATATACTTTTACTCTAGCAGAACCACCAGGTTACTTGATAAATATTATACCAACTAATATCTTATATCAAAATGTAACTAAAGATAGAATAGAATATAGTGAATTTCATATTAAAGATGAGCATGGAAGACCTCTAGACTTTAATGGTGATGTATTAATTTTCACTTTGCATCTAACATAGTTAGCAGACCGAAGGTCTGTTTGTGTTAACAACTTCGTTGATCTAGTGTAACTAGCAAATTTGTTGATCTGAAGTAGTCAGCTGGGCGAAGCCCCATCTATGTTAACAGCTAAACTTAGACTTAGACCTAGACTTAGACCTAGACTTAGACCTAGACTTAGACTAAAAAGTTCCCATCTCCTTAATAATCATAACACATTTTAAAATAAAATTTTCCCTTAAAAAATAATAAACAATGTTTAGTATTAAATGTGATGAATGTAAAAATAAGTCCTGGGCTCAAAGTTGTAATTGGTGTCAGGGTAAACCATATCAATGTTTTGTATGTAAAAGAGTTATAACATATAGAGATAAACATGATCATTTACTAGAACATTTTAAAAATCCTGATCAATATCTAACATGTAGAAAGTGTAAATTATATAAAAATATCTCTCAGTTTAGATTTAAACAATTCTATTGTAGGTTATGTACTAAAGAAAGATTTAAGAGATGGAAACCAAGTGAAACATGAAAACCAAGTCAAGCATCAATTTGTATAATAATAAGTAATTTACAAAACTCTCCGATCCCAATTAATTCTTAGTTTACCATTAATATATTCTTTTAGTTATATCAATGACAATTTAATTATAAGGCTCTTTCCATACCTTATTACATATATTAGCTAAATCATTATAGTTAAGTTCAATATTATTAAAAAAATCTTGATATATCGATGCTAGAACTTTACCTCTCTGTTCAAGTAAAATAAATAGATTACAGTTCTCTCTAACACTCTGCCTATCCAGAGTGAACAGGTTTTGATTAAGATATATTATATTGCAATTATTATGTCTACCTCTATAAAAGTATTCATTAATAACTGGTTTTTTGGCTCTAACATCATCGAATATCAATAGTTTCTTCAAGTCTTTGGGTAGTTTATCAGGAGATGGTAAATCTTTAATATCTTTAAAAAATTCTATAATTGCTTTATCGTCAACAGAGTTGCGAATTCGTTGATTATAACTTTCTAATCCATTGTATTGATCACCAGTAGGTCCAATTATGTAAAGCTTATCAAAATATATACTAGCTAGAATTAGTTTTTTTAGTAGGAATGTCTTAGCACATTCACTAGGACCAGATATTATACATCTAAAGTTATCTGGGAATTCAGCTTCAGTAATTATATCATCATCATTTAGCCATGATAGTAGATCATCATTTATATTAACAGAGATATCACTAGTAGGGGTATTATTGTTAGGTTTACCCGTTTGATGTTTTTCATCAAATAGATCTGCCAAGCAGGTTCCCTGATATATAAAATTATCTTTATCACTATCACTATCATTAACATTATTAGCAAAGCTACTTTGTAGATCATTGACATTATCATTACTAGCAAAGCTACTTCGTAGATCATTATCATTATCAGTAACATTATCATTATTATTACCATTATCAATATCAATGTCATTATCATTATCATTACTTTTATCATTAACAATATCATTAGCTTTATCATTAACATTACCACCTACAGAAAAACACTCATTCTATATTCCCGGATAATTGCATTGATTAACTAGAATAGTCAAAGCACTCTTAATTCTAAATCCTCTATCAATAAGATAGATCATATATAAACAATGAGCCCCATAATAAGATTCATCGTATTGTTGTATTCTTTCATTAGAGCCTAGATCAACATGTTCTTCTAGGAATAATGGTGGGATCTCAACACCAAAACTATCAAAGTAATATAAAAGGTCCCCCTTCTCGTCTTAAAACCCAAGGTGTACCTTCAGTTGGATGCAGATTTACAAAAACGTTGAAGTTAGGTTCATTAATATTACCTGGAGTCTCATCTCTCATTACAATTTCAATTGGTGTTAGACTTATATCTTTACCTATATCTTTTATTCTGATATTGCTCATAGCACTATGTTCAATATGAAATTTATTATTGTATTCCTCAAAAGTTAGGATAAGCATTATATATAATAAATTTAATAAGTCTAAGTCTAAATCTAAATCCAGTCTATATTTTAAATATAAAAATAGAGACAGGTAGCGCAGTTATAATTTTCATGTTCTTAATTGGATTTTGTTATATAATATATGATTCAATAACAAGTAAACAAAACTAGAAGAAAGCTTTGGTGAATTTATGAATAGGAGTCTAGTTAGATTTGAATATGAAAAGTCACCATTACATACTATTGTTTATGGTGAAACTGGTACAACTGATATGGGTGATAGGTTAAATAAGGATATAGCTTATTATTTTACTGAAGGTAGACATAATAATATTCAAATGATTGTAATGTGTCATAAACCCGCGCAAATAATTAATACAGCAAGAATGAGTTGTGATACTATTTAATTAACAACTTATAATGGACCTGATCTATTCAAAAACTTTAATGAGATATATAAAGGTGAATATGACTTTAGTAAAATAATTAGTGAGTTAAATAGTAACCATTATAATTGTACAGATGGAATGTCAGATGAACTTCGTTATGGTATAATTAAATATAATAAGAAGGAAAACACTTTTATTAATATTATTAGTATTAGAACAATGATATATGATTCAAGAGTTGGTTTCCTTGATTTAAAAGCTCTTACTTTAAAAGATGAATTAGAAAGAGAAGATATTAATAAACTTATAGCATATATGAAACCACTCATGATAAATGGAACAGATAGAAATACCATCAATCATGATAATTACCCTTTTTATTTTAATAAACTTCTTACTTTAAATAATATTAAAATTCAGAATGATCTTTTAACAAAAGAGATGGGTAAAGCGAAAGGTTTAAAACAATTATCAAATATTGGTGGAATTATAGATTGGGGTTTAGTTATAACTAATTATATTAATCCTGATTCAATAATAAAAACTGTTGGAGCCGTGGCAATGAGTGCAAGCAATATGGTGAATAGAGCAATCACTTTGGTTAACGTTGGATATGGAGAAGATCTGCCAAGCAGGTTCCCTGATATGGGAAATGATTATACTGGTCTACGAAGTAGCTTTGCTAATATGCAAAGTGATTATACTGATGGTGAAACATGGACAAAGTCCTATTTGCAAAGTGATTATACAGTTCTACGAAGTGATTATACCGATAGTGAAACATGGACAAAGTCCTATATAAAAAATAGTTTAGTTAATGGGGCACGTAAACTTTTTTTACCCTTAGAAAAACTAAAAGAAGAATATATAAATGAAGAGATGGGAATTTTGAATGGAAAGGGTGGAAAATTTTTAACCAGACTATATGGAAATAATGAAAAATTTAGAGAAGAGATTATAAATTTTGTTAGAGATAAAAAAGAATTAGATCTTGAATTGACTTTAGATAAGAGATGTAAAATTTATACACTCAATACGTTAAAAAAAATTTAGCAGAGTGTATCACATCTAAAGATAATACTAAAGATTTAATTGAAATCATGGCTAAATATTACCCTGTGAAGGATAAGGTAAATATTATCTGCGAAGCAGTTTCACTGATAGTTTACCCTATTATAAATGCTTTTACAGTGTTTAGAGTGGAACTATAAATGTGGAAACATTGCTGTTTTAAAATATCATTATGAATCATGTCATAAAGATAAAACTGATAAATGTATATGTAGTAATACAATACTAAGTGGTATTTGTGCTAATAATTTTTCTCCATAGGGTTGTTCTTTAAAAATTGAATCTAGTTCTAGTTCTAGTTCTATCTCTAGTTCTAGATCTGGATCTGGTTCTAGTTCTAGTTCTGGTTCTGGTTCTAGTTCTATCTATGACTCTAACTCTAACTCAGACCCTAACCCTAACCCTAACCCTAACCCCAACCCTAACCCCAACCTTAACCCTAACCCTAACCCTAATCTTAACCTCAGCGTGAACCTTAGCCCAGAACTCTTAATTAGAAGTTGTAATAAATGTAATTATATAAAACACTAACTGATTTTGATGAGAGTAAGTATACATGTAGAAGTTGTACTTCAGCTAAAGTTAATTGCCCATATTGTACTTCTGTTGTGAGATCTGATTGAATACGGGCTCATGTAAAGAAACAACATCCAGATGTAGAATTACCTAGAGGATTTAGTAGAAATCTGCGAACGGACGAAGTCCATGGCAAGCCAGGCAGTTACACTGATTTGAGTGAGAAAACAATTAATCCTAGTTGGCAAAGCAAGACTGTAAGTCCTTTAGTTATTAGCCAAAATGAGGAAATTTGTTCGTTTATATATTATAATTTTGTATCATTTCTTATTAATAATGGGTTAAATATAGAAAAAGTAAAAGAAAATAACATAGCTGGCAGATTGCCAGAAAATAGCCGCAATAGATTCGTAGATCGGCAGTCTAAAAAAACAGTAAAAAGACAGACCAAAAAAATTCGTTTTTTTCTGATCTGTTGTATTTTGATTGAAAATCTGTATAAGTTATTGCTGCTTCTATTAGCTGATCTCAAATAACCTTCATTTAGAGTGACACACACCCATTTCACCTTATCTCTTTGAATTAAATAAAAGTCAATTTCAAATTGAGGAAGTCATTTTTGAGAGTGAGGTAAGTCAAGTGTGACCAAAAATTTAATCACGCGCATGAACAAAAATTTCGCTCCACTAAGAGCAAAAAATGACGTCACACATGCAATTCAGTTGAAATTGCATGAACGAATGAACAAAAAGTGGCGGTGTCGTCATATGGTCGTAACAAAAATCATGACGACGAAACAAAAAAAACCAAGAGAAGGCCAATAATAGCCCCAGCTATCGCTCTGCGGCTATTATTAATTTTATTGAAGAGTATGGATAATTTGAAATAAAAGTATAAAAAAACATAGCCGGCAGATTGCCGGAAAATAGCCGCGATAGCGTTCGTGGCCTTCCAGGAATTGAAACACCTAAAGAAATAAGATAGACAGATCGACCACCAGTCCTTCAATAGACCACTAGACGTTTCGGGTTAGCTTCGGACTGTCAATTTTTGACACATACGTTCTATAAGGAAAAGGCCCTTAAAGAGCTATTTCAAAATTGATATTCGAAATCAAAAACTCAAGACTAATAATCACAAATTAGGGCATCTAAGATTGGCACTACTTAGATGCACACTATTAACTAGTAAATCTTCACAAAAAATTAGAGTTCCATAAGTGAGTTCAGAAGTCAATTTTTTGAGTGAGGTAAGTCACGCAATTGACCTAAAAGCAGAAACAACTTCACGTACACAAATTTTAACTGCAAAGCAATAGAATTTACTGAAGTCAATTCCAAGAAGTCAATTCCAAGAAGTCAGGTCGTAAGAATCATCGATGGAGACGACGAAATAAAAAAAACCACAATGTCCCCAATAATAGCCGCTATCGCTTCGCGGCTATTAATAAAAAAATATCAAAAAAAGAGGGAATCACTCTTTAAGAGCGAAAAAGAGCGATCTTTCTACTGGGGGATCACCCCGAATAAAAGTGAATCACTCTTAAAGAGTGAAATGTAATTTTTGCTTTGATTTTTTGATTTTTTGTTTTTTTTTTATTTTAATTGATTTCTGATTGATTTTTGATCGAATATAGAGCTAATATATAGTAGTGGATAATACAAGAAACTCAACAAGTAGTAAAATTTGGCCCTATTCGACATGCGCGATTAGCGTTTGGAGAACAGGCCAAATTTTGCTGGTGGTTGATTTCCTTGTTTTATCCACTACTTTCTTATCACTAAAAGTTGACAAAAAAGTATGAACTAAGTATTTACAGGATGCAGTGTTCTGTTGTTCAATTATCCTTGTATGACACTCTGGTTGTCTGTAAGAGGGCACCATTGTAAACTGCCAGTTTGTGGGTTTCAGTCTCCTAGGATCGTAGCAGTGACTGCAACTTGCTCGTCTCCCGCTCAGAGACCTGACATTCAAATCAGACACGTACAAAATTTTTTTTTAAAAAAGATTTTTTTTCAAAATGGGAGGTTTTTCTCACCGCTTTGGTCCTTATATGAATATTGTTCTGATATAAATATAACAGTTATTTCTACAGGAGTCGGGTTTGGCACTCAACTTTGCAAGAATATCAACCAAAGCGCATCCAAAGGGCCAAAAAGTCAAAGAAATATATTTGAAATTTATTTGTGTGAATCCCTACAATACAAAGGAGTAATTCCAAATTTTCAAGTTATTCTTAAATTGTGTTAGAGTTTTTAATGAAACAGTTACGATTTATTCTTAGCTAACAGAAATTAAGTAGTTTTTTATTCGATTAATTTGTTTCAATTTATCTTTTAAAACGCACATAACTATAATTCGTACTTACGATTTCTAAGAAGAACCATTGAAAACAGAGCTCGACCTGAATGAAATTAGATGATGTTGAAACACATCTATTTTAAGATCGTATTTTAAGATCGTATACTAACATCGTTTTTTAAGATTTTACAAGCGGAACATACTTTTGCAGGAATTTTGCAAGATCTTGTGAGATTAACTACCAGCCCGGGTCAGGGTAGATTGAAACTGCCGAAGAAGTTATAAACGGAACAAAATCACTAACTAATTTAAAACGAGACAAAACCAACTTAATTTAATATTCTCACAATCATGATGAATTTTCAATACAGAAGTATATGAACCATATTTTATAGTACCAAAAAAAAATTTTTCTTAAAACCTCAAATAATGAAATACGCACTCCGTGTAATCTCACCTCTCGAATGGCGCTTCAGAATTCAAATTGTTCCACGGTTTGAAATTTTTCGAATAGCTGCTCTCCAATTGGTTGAAAGGAAGAGCAGCTGATTGGCTGTCACCTGACGGACCACAGAGCGTGTATCGTCTGCTATTGTCAATCACGTTTTTATTGACGAACCTGAGTTGTTCATTCTCTTTATTGTCCATGTGATCCGAGGTAAGCTCTAAAGTTACAAAGAATTTCGTTTATTGAACCACGTTAAGAAGTTGTCGAGTTCTTGGAAACGAACTGGTGGAAATTTCGACCTATGCAAAATATTTCGAAAAAAAAGAAAATTTGATATATCACCACCTTAATCTGAATTCCGTTCACTTAAAGTTGCTCCATAGTTCTCCTTAAAAATTTTTCTTCCCCAATCACAGGAACCTTGCTAAGATTTTGTCAAGTACCTGAAAAATAGCTTGTGGAAACTTCTACTTATCAAGGACCCAACGGAAAAAAGCCACCGTTGATTCCAATAAGCATGATTGGGATTGAAAGAATAAAAGATATTGAAAAAAAAAGATTTTTGTACAAAAACATTTTTTAAGTCCGATTTGTTTTGAAGGCATTTCGTCGTTGAAAATACTTTTGTTTCTTAGAGAGAGGCTACAGGACCTACTATCAATACCAATAAGCATTAGAGATTGTAACTAAGACTTATAGGAACGAAGTTCAAATAGCGGGCATCTAAAAATGGGCTTTATTGGTTTATCCCGTTTCTATTTCTGACTTCAATTTTTTATACTGACTCTGTTCATTTTGAATTGATTTGCTAAGCAACTGATGTTGAAAATCATTTTTAGCAGAATGAGAGAAGAGCGAAACTAGCCTAGAGAATCCGAAAAGATTTCAAGCAAAATTTTGAAAAAGCGGCAAAATGAGGTAAAGCGAAACATTTTTTTGTTCGACGAAGTAAAAAAACATAGCAGGACAAGTCTTGACGTACAATTCAAAGAATTCTCATTGACTTAACAGAAAAACTAGACCTAGAATGGACAATGAGTTAATTCAGAAAACCCTTTTTAAAAAATCAGATAAAGAAAGCAAGAAATAAACAGAAAATCAATGTCAAAATTCCGCATTTGAACAAAAAACCACTAGCGAGAAACAAAAACTAGGCCTAGAATGGGCTGTGAATGGATTGGGAAAACCATTTAGAAAAAAATCAGATCCAAGAAATCGAAAAAACAGTAAAAATCAGCGTGAAATTGCCGCTTGTGAACAAAAAACCATTACTGAGAAACAGAATTTTTGTTCAAACACTGTTTTCTCACTCTGCTTTAAAATTAAAGCGGAAAAAGTTCACGCCGCAAATCACTCGCTTTTTCGCTCCATTTCCTGGTTCGGCGTGACCAAAATCACTACTCCAATTTGACTTCAAAAATCATGAAAATGTGTGAACAGATCTTAAAAAAAAGACAGCGCCCCAATACAATTCAAATTATTTGAATTGTAAAAAAAGTAGGAGCGCTATAATAGCCGGCTGAGAAGATGAGGGCGGCTATTAAAAATATGTATCTTTACTTTCTGCTTAGGCGCTTTCACAGAGATAAAAATTTCTCTTCCGTTTAATAAAGATCTCTTGATTTTGAAATTGGTTTTCCGTTAAGCAAAATTGCTAAATATAGTCGACATATTGCTGGAAAATAGCCGCAATAGACGCTTAAGGCCTACCATGATAACCAAAGAAATAAGATAGACAGATTGACAACCAGTCCTTTAATAGACAACTAGAATTTTTGGTTAGATTCTGACTGTCATTTTTATCTAAAGGAACTTGTTCTGAAGGAACTTTTTGAAAATTGTTATTCAATATCAAAAACTCAAGATTTAGTGCATATACGTTAGACCATTAAGTGAGTTCAGAACCCATTTTTTTAGTGAGGTAAATCACTCAATTGACCTAAAACAAAACAATTGACGTCACGCATACAAAGTTTCATTGCAAAGCAGCAGAAGTCATTGAAATTCAATTCCAAGAAGTCAGGTCCTAAGAATCAATTATTGAGACGACGAATTAAAAATCAAAGCAGGACAATCCTGAATTACTATTCAAAGAAATGAATGAAAAACTTAAAACCACTTTACTTCACCGTCAGATCAATTGAACAATGCCAGCCAAAACACAAACCAAATCATTAAAAAAAAATTGAGAAACTAAAACAATCAAACAAACTAAATAAAAATATACTCATTGCTAAAACTCTTGAAGCATTTCCCCCTAAGGCAAAATTTGATCCCTTTAAATATACCTATTTGAAAAATATGTTCACAGTATTTTTTTGTTTCTGAAATCCGTCCAGTATTATATCTCCAAGACCCGAAAAAAATCATTGGCCCTTGAAGATCGATTGACTCGAAAATGACCGCAAAATTTAAATAGGAATGAAATCAATTGCAAAGTTTATAGAAATGCTGCTAAAAATCGTGCTAATGATCGTGATTCAGAATCATTTCTGTGTCTCTAGAAGCCACCCAGTAACCCAATTCGAAGCCTTAAAAAATTTATTGGCACAAAGATCGAAGGGCAATAATTTTTAGAAAAAATTTAAAGTTTCAAAATTTAGAAATTCGTTCTACTATAATGTTGAAAACCATTCAATTGCCCCATAGCAACTATTTAGTAACATACTATCAAAACTTGGCTGAGTTTACTTGGCTACGGAGAAAAAAAACTGAATAAAGGAAATGTTTTGAAAAATCTTGAAACAAATTGCATATTTTATCAGAAATACTCTGAAATTCGATAGGTTAGATTGTTAACAACAAATCCATTGAAACTAAAAACCAAGCACTAACTTTTTTTTTAGACTGTGGAATAATTTTTCTGGCACTTGAGAATGGACAAATATCAAAAATTGACAAAAACCTTAGGAAATCTTAAAAAAATTGCAGATTTTATCAAAAAAGTGCTAGAAAATAGAGACATTAAAAAGTTGAAAACCAAAGCATTGTTACTAGAAAATGTATAATGTCCTATAGTCAAACCTTAAAGGGGATTCCTTGGCCCTTGGAGCTAGAAAAACTCAATAAATAACAAAACTTTTCAAAAAATTTGGAAAAAATTGCAAATATTAGTACCATTTTGCGTGTTTATGTTTGTAGTACCAAATCATATCGCTCATAAAATGGTCATAACAAGTAATTTTGTCTCGCAAAAGGCCTTCATTAGCTTTTAAAGTTTTCAACCTAAAACTAATCAAACAAAAATCTCAAAAAAACATGAAAAATTGCACCATTTTGAGACCAAAAACTCCTAAAATTGACCTTTCAACCTTAAATTAAGGCCTACCCAGCAGCTACACCACTCTAAGCACTTGAAGGTTACTAAAACCCACTTTGTGCCTCTAATGGAACACAATGACCGCTGGGCTTTACCTGTTTATCCCGTTTTGAAAGATCAAATTTATTGAAAAATGTATGAACACATCTTAAAAAATCACAGCGCCCCAATACAATTCAAATTATTTGATTTGTAAAAAACACTATGTACCCAATAATAGCCACTACTGCTTCGCGACTATTAATAAATTTACATGATGTCATTAAGATGCAAAAATTCTCACGAGCACACATTTAAGGAAGTTGTAATCTGTAATTAGTCTTTTAACTACGTGTTTTCTCAAAATAATAAGTCAAGAGTTTCAAACCTTTTTTTTTACAAAATACGGTTATTCGAGTGCCATGCATCGCGTAAAACAGTCCCAAGTGCAAGTATAAATACTTTTCCGAACTATATTTATTGTAAGTAGAGGTTATCATAAAAAAATAAACCAGCCTAATGCATCGAACTTACTTTTTTTTGAGCCAATCCAATCCAATCAAATATTGTATGATTTTGTTCATGACAAAAAATTTCAAAAACATTGAGAAGCAGTATGCACACTATTTATACATAAACTAATTTATAGGCTATTACCACAAAGCGCATTTAGCTTGGTGGTTACGACTTGCTAAGCAAATTAATTGTTACAAGTAATCACGCGGAAATTCGAATCGCATATAAAGAAAACCTTGTTGGCGGGAGTTATTCTGAGCATATTATTTTTCATCCAAACAATTTTACACAAAAATCACGACTGGTCCATGTAGATTGGGACGTGAACACAGTACTGGTCTCCCTAAAAAACAGGATGTCTCTATATCGATTCAGCGCTGATTTACATTAGACCAACCTCCGTGAACTCAAAAGTCATTAACTTAAATGAAAGCTAATTTCACAGCAACTTGTTAGATTCATTGAAGTGGCCAAGTGAATGAGACAAAAAATAGTTAAAAGAGTTTTTTGTGACATTTTCTGTATCGAAGTGTAATACGCTTAGAATGAAAAATACTCGAATGAAAGTAGCTTTTAAAAATCAACTCATCTCTCAAAAACAAAAAACCAAAAAGATTTTTATTGGCGTACTTTTACAAAACGAGCATAATTGTTGCCCTAAAGCGCAAGAGCGGCAAGTGCCACTCAATTTGGCTTTGTGCTGGCTATTTACTACCAGTTCTTGGTGTGAACAACAATCAAAGATCAAAACGGCTTGATATCTGTTAAGAAGTCCAATATTCTGTGTAAAGAATATGCGGTCCAGAGTACACTTGTCTTAAAACAATCTGATTTTGAGTTGCGTTTGAACACTTTCCTTATTCAATTAATTTTATGCCGTTATGCAGTTAGAGATTGCGACGCAAATAACTGACTACATTGTGAGGACTGATTTGAGAGCGATTGATCAAGATTTAAATTGGTAGCTGCATTATGAAGTGATAGTTAGATTGAACAAAAAACATTAAACATTAAGTCAGAACAGGAGAGAATGTAATTTTGAATAGATCACGCATTACAAAAGGAGACAGCAATTTGTTTGTAGTATGAACTACATCCTGTCTACAGAATGAAAACGGAAGAAATAGAGATTAAAATAAAACTAAAAAACTGCACCGAGTTAGGAAAATGAACAAAATAAAGTATGACATTGATGTCATATCCGTTTGATAATAACTTTGTCATTGATGTACCGATAATACATATAACTGAAGCAGAGGAAAGCTGTTTTTGCTAAGTGCATTGATTACTGCAAATTTTTCATGGTTTTAGTTCTTAGTGGTTTGCCAGTTTGGTTGCCAACTTCATCTCAATCAATTAATTGAACGTTGGCTTTGAAAGTAAGTAAACAAAATCAAGAGAGGGTTTTGATACGGCGAGAGAAAATTGAGAAAAAAGGAACCGAAACATTTTGAAAGCGTTAGTTTGTGTATTTTTTTTGTCACTGAAAGGCAAAAGAAAACCCCTCTATTTGCATGGAAGAGGAAATCAATTTCAACCATCTTTCCATAACTCGATCAAATTACCAAAAAATTTTGACAGATGCGATTTTCACCTGAAAAAAAATCTCAGAGAGATTCAGTGTAGCGCCTTATTTTGCTGTTATAGCAGTGTAGCAGAAGCTAAATTTTCTCATTTCCCGAATCAATTCCAGAAAAGCCAAGTAGGTTGAACGATTTTCTGAAAGTTTGATAGGTAAAGTAGTCCAGCTTTTGGAAATTTCACTTTTTCCGCCTTGAAACGACCTAAAAGCACATGAACACAGACAAGACAAACAACCTAAAGCAAAATGAGTACTAACAACAGCTAAAGTGAACAGGAGTTTCTGATTGACATTGCGCTCAAGGAGCCATAAAACAAACGCTTTTTAGTTACTTTCTGCTAAATTTAATTCATTTTTTTATGTAAAGTTTTAAAAACTTAGCTATGACTTCTCCAGGTTACTCATGGCTTAATTTATACTTCCCTTCGAAGGTCAAAGCAATTATCTAGCAAGATTATTATCCTAGACAAGTGTAGGCAGACAATTGAAATGCACGCTTCTTTTTACACCGTCTCATTTAGGAACTATAAATTGCCTTCTTAATTTCAAATAAAAACGAATGCGAGAGAAGAGAAAAAAACTTTGACATATTAGCTGATGGACAAAGAGCAACAAAAATTTACAAACTCTACAAATATCTTTTCTTACGAATATCTCATTTTTTTTTAAAAATGTGTATAACTACTTTATATATCGCCTTCCAGTTTCTCTCTGAATTCATAATAAGAAAATTTTAACGAAAATCTCAACGAATGTCTTAAATTTGCATCTCAAAAACCCGGACCTGAGTCTCAGGACTTTTTAGCGCTGAACCAGCACATTTCAAGTGTAAAAACTTGATTCAGTTCTGAAACATTGCATCTGCAGAAGTTTCTTTATGTGCAGTTCTTCTTCATTATGATTATATTGAAGTCAACGAGTTAACCCAGGCGAAACTTACCCTGTACAGTCTGAAAATTACTCATGCCACAAATTTAAGTCTGAGCAGAGTAATGTCATTTTTTAGCTTATAACTGTTAATTACTTTAGAAGTATACACACCATTTATTTATAAGCTAGTTTGTAGGCAGTTACCACAAAGCCCATTTAACTAAGCGGTTACGACTTGATACGCAAATTAAAGGTTACAAGCACCCACGAGGAAGTTCGAGTCACATATAAAGCAAACCTTGTTTGCAGGAGTTACGCTCAACATATTAATTTTCATGCAGCAACTTTTAAAATTTTACTCAAAATTCAAAACCGGCGAGTGTAGACCTGATCAGTACTGGCCACCTTATAAAGAAATGTCTCCTACCACCAACCTCCCGGGGATTAATTCCCACAGCGAAGGAGAGGCATGGCCATGGCCAAGAAACAATTTAGAAAATTCTTTAAAATCATGCTATGGCTGACAATTTTGCTTCGATGAGTTTCTAATTTCGTTGATCAGAAAGTAGATCACCCAAAAAAATCACAAATGAAAGCAAAAAAGGTTATGAAAAACAACCGACTAACGTCGGTTGAATTGATAAAGCGCCAAAAAATGCTTGTTCATCACACCGTCTTATCAGCTGTTTATTTTGTGCCCAGGAGCAAAACAATTCTAACTTGCATAAAATTCGCTCTTTTTCCCAGCAGCTGGTATGTAACTGAAGTTGTTCGCGTCATTATCCCTCCCGTTGTTTAATTGGCTTGTTGAAACCCATTTCTTGTTCAATTTCAAATCACATTTTGTTTGATTCTCATGTGCATTGTGTCTCTTCAGTTGGTGGTTAACTCGACACTTCTGCGTAGTGTGAATTTGAGCCCTGAAATGGTGCAACTACCTCTGAGTTTCTGTCCAGTCATTTCTGAGTTCAGCAATTGATAAAACTGACTCATGCTAAGGAGGCCCTAGTCGAGACCTGGAAATATTAAAAGACCGTCCTCGGCAGATTTAAGGTATGAAAAGACTGTCATCGACATATATTGGGTATGAAAAGAATTTGTCTGGACCTAATGTGATGTCCTAGAATTTGGCTGGAACTAAAACATACGTCCTGGAATTTGGCTGGACAATAAAACATGTCCTGGAATTACGCTCGCGACCATTATAATGACTTGTTTTCAATTTCCTTTAAATGTAAGGATATGTAGTGCAATTGGTTAAGCATTGGGTAAGATTGGAGAAGATCACGAGATCCAACCCAGGTGCTGTGGGAACTTTTTAGTTTGCCTCATTTTTGCATATGAAAAGAAATTGACTCGACTTATGGAAAGAATTAGCCTCGAATTTAACTAGGGTCCTCGACCGTGTAATTTAATTCATTATTTACCCCCCTACTTGGAGTTAATAGGTCTTTTCATAAATTCCAGGTCTCGACTAGGGGGCCCAGAGTGAAAAATTGGACCCTTTTACTCTGGGCAAAGAATTATCGGACGAAAGTTTTCGTGGTCTGGGAATTGAAGCCGGGTAACTATTTTTCAATCAATAGAAAATTTTGACTGGTCATATTAAAAATTTTGACTAGTTATACAACAAAACGCGTGTTTTCAGGATACATACTTTCGAATGCACGTCGCCTTCCTGCGTTCACCCTTACCTTAGCTGGGAATTCTCCAATTTTTAGACAAAAACTAGTCGGTATCATCGTACAACAACAAAAACTTTTGTTTTGTCAACAGTGCTGTCGTTTTTCTTTGCTACTAAATATAAGAATAACGTCAGTACCCGGCTTCAGGTCACATGCCAAGTGAAACGGTCTGATCAAAAGCGGGTTCGAAGAGAACTTTTCTGATCAGGGGTGGTCATCGAGTGCAAACTTCTCTGGTAAGAGGAAGTTTTGGCGCGCAAAAGTCTGCGTAGGGACGATTTGAATGCTCGATTATCTGATCAGAGGAGACGTTAGAGCGCATGAATGTCTGATCAGAGCCGATTGCGATTGCACAAGTCTTTAGAAGCGATTTCGATAAAAATTTTGAAATAGCTAAGTAGTGTCAAAAAAGTTTTAATCTGAGCGAACGACAAAATATTTGTATCAAAGTAAAGAAAACAAAGCAAGAGATCATCCAAAAAATTAACAAGTTGAACTGCTACATCCCAAGTGTGGTACTAGATAACTCCATATGCTGCTAATGAGTTTGAGCTAACAGGACTCCCTCCTACTATCTCCCAAATAGTTTCCAGGCATGCTACCGTTGCACCAAAGATCCGATCATGATTCAACAATGTTACCTTGATATCCCAGAAAGTGCTGCTAACAAGCTTCCGATAATAAACAAATTTTTAGAACTTTCCAGTAATTTGTATTGGTGTTTCCTCATCTATTTTTGCGAATAAATTAAGCAAACATAGCCAACATATTGCCGGAAAATAGCCGTGATAGACTCTTGTGGCCTTCCAAGGAATTGAAACAACTACAGAAATAAGATAGACAGATTGACCACAAGTTCTTTAATAGTCCATTAGATTTTTTGAGTAAGATTCGGACTATCAATTTTATGAGACACATACGCTCTACAGGGAAAAGTCTTAATAGAGTTTTTTCAAATTTAATGTTCTAAAGTAAAAACTCAAGACTCTATACTCAAGAATTATGGCATTCACGTTTGACATTACTTGGATGCACATCATCGACCCTTAACTAGTAAATGTTCATAAAATTTGAAGTTGCATGGAAATGAAACAACTAAAGAATTAAGATAGACAGATTTACTACCAGTTCTTTAATTAAATTCATTAAGTGATTTCAGAAGTCATTTTTTGAGTCAATTAAGTCACGCAATTGACCTAAGAGCAGAACAAATGACGTCACGTACACGAATTTTAATTGCAAAGCAGTAGAAGTCACTAAAAGTCAATTCCAAGAAGTCAGGTCGTAAGAAGACTCGATGGCGATGGCCAATTAAAAAAAACACTATGTCCCCAAAAATAGCTGCTATCGCTTCCTGGCTATTAAAATCGATGTCAAAAACATGAGACATATCTTTTTTCCATCAAAAGAGAGAACATTATTGTTGTTTTGGAACCTACATATTATTGGCTAAAATTTCCTGGCTTCTGAAAAGTAAAGCAAAAAAACTTTAAAAATTCGATTTAAACGTTCTTCATTTGGAAAGTTAGAAAAACCATTTTTACTTTTAATACGGCTTCGCTTAAACCGCTCCTTGACCCAACAGGTTTTCTATTTATCAAATGCTCTGACACCTATCTTGATCAGAAATCAGTTTGGTCTGAAACGGTGAGATCAGGGAGCGTTTTGATCGCGGACTACTATGGACAATGGTCTGAGATATATCTGATTAGAGGTCACTTTAGTCAGCGATGATGTGATCAGGGGTTTAGTTGGGTTGGGACGGTCTAATTAGAGGTCGTTTTGGTCTGGGATTTCAATCTTGTTGTTGTTGTATTCAAACGTAAAAAATGGTCTTGAGTTACTGACTTTTGGCGCGGGGCCTGAGCCTGGGAGAGCCAAAAGAAAAGACGAACCGTGTCTTTTGAAACTCGTCCTCAGTTGTAGATTTGATCGGTTGGGTCACGTGACCCAAGGCTGATGTGGGCACAGGTAGAGATGTTCGTCTGTTTGTACGATGTTGCATCAAGGCAACTGTCGTTGGACTCTTCTGTAATTCGTGAGGTCCAATCTCAGTGGGTTTTAAAAATGCTTCGTCTCCTGAAAATCCAATTTTATCTTAATTAACCAAAAAACTGGCTTTGCTTTTTTTTCATCACCTCTCAGAGTCGAAAAAGAGACCGGTCTCAAAATTAAATTTTGAGAAATTTAAGGGTTTTTTATTACCTATTTCTGAGTCTTAATGTCCAATTCTGACAACTATTGATAAATTTTTGAAATGAATGGTCCTTGATGCTTAGTTTGTAAATGATTACAGGAAGTTTTCCTTTTGTTGAATCCAATCCCACTAATTTGTTTCTTTGTAGTTTTACTAAGCAGAAAACTGCAAATGATTAAACCAGCCAAGTGTCACTCAGAAAACTCTTTCATTTTTTTAGGAAGTTAAGAATGCGCTTTAACAAATCAGAGCAATTTCGCAATCCTCACAGTATTAATTTATATTTTAAATAACTAACAACTACGCTGGTTTGCACAACATCGTTTCGTAATCACAGAATAACGGCAGTTTTGCAGGCTTCCCATTTCTTTATTCTCAAACTAACTTAATTACCCTTCAGTCATTTTTCTACATTGTTTCATTATAGCGTATCAATTGACTCTTTTTGGTGCCTCAGAATATCTGTTTATTTTTTCAAATTGCATAGAACGCATTACGCATATCGCATTGTGACCAAAGTTCAACAACAATTTTTTTGGCTTTTTCGCGGACCATTTGTGAGACTATAGTTGTAAGCGTGTGGAAATTAGTGATTACATTATTTCAAGGTTAATGCAATAGGCTAATTTAGTTCAAAATTGCTTAAAATTATCTAATTATTGGATGCAGTATCTAATTATTGAAAAGAAAGCTAAATTGGTTAACTATTTCAGAAATATTGCTCTAGATACTATTTTTAGATTACGAAGAAAGTCAAAGGTTTTCAAATTACCCATAGCATTGTTCACGCGAACAACTAAGTTTTTAAAGTTGATCTCGAGTATTGCCTATAAAAATTGGTAAAAAAGTTTCAGGCTAGTTAAACGCTCAATATGATTTTGTTTCCACAAAACGCAAAATTTATTGAAAGTTGACTTTTCGGACATTGAGCGCGTAATGGGTATCGTAATCATGCGCAAAACTGTTCGCTTAACAGTTTTAATTGCATATTTACAAATATAACCAAGTGAACATCGGAAGAATTGCTCTCCAACAACTAGTGGCAGCTCTAATCAACTGCAGCCTGCTTCAGTTGGAGGGAGCCTAAATGGGTAAATGGGACAAAGAAGTTCAACAGTGGGCTTCAAATAACAAAACTAGAGGTTAAAATATACCACTATTAAGATTAAACACAACCGACTAACATCGGGCGAATTGCTCTCAAACGACCAGCGAGCAGTAGGCTTCGTCAGCAGCTGGCCACGATCTAGTGACCTCAGGGCGCTACCTCTTTATCCCGTTTCGGAAGACGAAAGTCAAATGAGTCAGACGAAAAATTGGCACAGCAAAAAATTGCATAAAAGAGACAAACCGGATTAATATATTTGCTACAAATTGCTTTTTAGAGCAAATAACAATGATTTCTAAAAAGTTTCTGTTAGATCATCTATAAAAGAAATATATTTCTACTATAACTCATTGACAATGAGGATCAGAGATGATGACATTAAGCCACATTACAGCAGCTGAAGTTCGGCACCAAAATATATAGAGAGAAAGAGAGAAAAACGTGAACGAGAAAGAGAAGGAAAGGAACCCTAATCGACAGAGAGAGAGAAAAACAGACTGAAATGTCTTCCAAGATTGGGTTCGATTCTGCAATTTCGTTTTCTAGCCTCGTTAATAAAAAATCAAATAGAAAAAAACTGAAAAAAGCAAAATTAATAAAAAAGTTTTCAATTTCAGAGAAAATGTTCACAACCCTCTTTTTTCCCGAAAGTTCTGTCAAGTAACCCATCTTCGAGACTTGAAAAGTTTCGTTGGCCAGTAATTAACCTAAAATAACGTCGTTAAACTGAGAAAAAGACAAAAAATTTTGAGACTTTTTTGAAAATTGCAAGAAAGTGCTAAAAATTAAGACATTAATATCTTAGGAGCCATTTAATTGTCTCAAGAGACTATCCGGTATTCCCGTTTCAAGCCTGAAAGAGTTTCAAAGGCTCAAAATTATCCATACACTAGGAACATAAATCTTTTCCAAAAATTTGAGAAGTTTAAATTTTATCCAAAAAAATTACGAAAACTGGAGATAAAACAAAGTTGATCAGCATCCGATTAACTCTAGAAACTATGCAACCGCTCATTATTAAACCTTGGAGGAGGTCCCGGGGCCTCTGATACCGGAAAAATTTCAAAAACATGAAAAAATTGCAAATATTTTAAATAAACTGCTTCAATTCGTGATATCTAAATCTTGAAGAACTTTCCAATACATCAATAAACTATGCAGTAACATATTTTCAAATCCTAGAGGAGGTTCCGTGGCCCTTGAGGCTAAAGAAACTTAAAAAATGACAAAAAAATTTCGAAAAAATTAAAATTGCAAGTTTTTTTAAAAAAATTGCTGAAACTTGTGATATTAAATAGTGGAAAATTAATTGATGACCAAGATCAACCAAGATCTTCCAGTAACTTATTATCAAACCCTCGAGGCTCAAAATCCTGAATAATGAATTTAAATGTCAAAAAAATTGAAAAAAAGCAAAAATTGTCAAAAATATGCTAAAATGATGTTAAAAAATCTTTCAAGACATTCCATTTAATCTAGAAATTGTTAAATAACCTATTTTCAAACCCTAGAGGAGGTTCCTTGTCCCTTGAGGCTGAAAAATTTGAAGAAGCGACAAAATTTTCAAATAAACTTTGAAAAAAGCAACTTTTATCAAAAAATTGCCAAAATTTGTGACATTAAAAAGTTGAAAATCTATTCCAAGGTCAATAAAAATTTATCAGTAATGTTGCAACCATTCCATTACCACTAGAAACTATGCAGTAGCCTATTAATAAACCCTAGCGGTGGTTCTTTGACAGCTAGGGTTGATTAAAAAAATGTCAAATATTTTCAAAAAGCTTGAAAAAATAGCAAAATAGTATAAATGTGCGTTTTTAGCAAGCGGTTGTTTGTCAGTACCTGGCCATCAGGAGGGGGGGGGGGGGGGGGTGCACCGCGTCTGATGGGGGGAGGGGGTGACAACATTAGGGTGGGGGGCATTAGCGCGGTGGTGGGGGGGGGGGCAATAGTGGGGGGTCAACAGTGGGGGTGTCTTCAAACTCTAAGAACCGCCCTTTACACCATAAAAAGAAATATAAGTCTCCAAAAACAGTTTGAACTGAAACAGAGGCGCATTGTTCATTTGATTTTAGTATTAAATTGCCGCCAGTTGAGTTCAGCAGCTTGGAATTGTGATTTAGAGGGAATTTTGGATCACGCTGAACGCAAAAAATCAAAGGCGTAAACGTCACTCGAAAAGTCAAAACGGTCAAGCGAAAATTTTGCATAAAAAAGACACACGTTTACAATAATTGCGCGTCTCTACGACAGCAATTGAAAAAAGTTAAGCTTGGCAGGAAAAGTTTATCTTTTAAAAGAAAACCTTTCCGATCAGGTTGTCCCTTCCTAGGAGACGGCAGATTGTTGATTCCATCAGTGATTATGTCAAATATATTCCTTGTATGGAAGGGAGGCAACACCTTTCTCTTCCTCATTACATTTAATTCATTTTTGTCTGTTCTGTTGTTTGTTATTATGTTGTTTACACCACTGTCATCCTTGTCGTTATTGTTGTTTGTGTTGTTGTTGTTGATTATGTTGATGCTGTTGTTGTTGATGATGTTGTTATTGTTGTGTGAGGTCGTGATTTGGTTCTCCTTGCCTGTTGATTGTTCGGCGGGATTGTTGTTCATTGCAAACTTTGCGTTGATCGACACTGATCAAACGAGGGAAGCGTTGAAGAAATCTAAAACATTATCGTATCGTTATATAGCATGGGGTGCTCAGTAGTTCGATGGTACCTGTGAAAATTCGACTCAGTTTAACCCAGAAAAACTAGAAATGCCTGTTGACCATGTAGAGACCGTGTATTAAAACATGATGAAACTTATAATCGCACTGATAGTTTTTCCCTTTTTTTAAATCAATACTTGGTCGAGACATTCTTTAGTTATCAATACATTGCATAGATGTGCTTTATGGGTAAATACTGTTTAGGTTGACCTGTTTCCGGTCCGCATACAGTCGAGGCTCTCAACAAAGTCAGTACAAATATTTTCATGGCCCATTTCGGTCGAGCGCAGTCTTTTCACAGACATTTTTTGTCTCGACTAGGGGAAGTCCAGACCGTCCCAGCCGGAACATGTCGATGTCCAGACGGCCCATGACGGAAAATACCTAGGTCCAGTGCTATCAAAAAAAAATTACGTCCGGAGTCTCCATAAGAGCCACCCCCTTCCGGTCTCAAACCCCCATAATTAAATTAAGCATGTAAATGTGGGATAATGAAAAAATCAAATTAATTCTTGCCGGTAATTTATCGAAACGAAGTTATGGCAGGGATGTAAATATGTGCTAACACATTTCCTTTTGATTTTTTCTCCAGATTTTTCTAGGTTTTTTAGTTGTGATATAGTTTTTTCCCAAAATTTTCAAAATTTTCCTCGAAAATATGTGAAAAAATAGCCCATTTGTAAACAATGCGTATAATTTTTGCTTTGTTCTTGAAATTACAAGAAGAACGAAAAAACGAGCTAAGGATTCAAGTCTATTTGTTTCTCCGAAATTGCAAATATTCTTTGTATTTGAATTCCAAAATATGACAGTGTTGGAAAGATAGCAGGATTGTTTTTCTCAGATGCCCTTAGAGAGGGCTTTTTTTAAATCTTAAATGACAGAAATGAAATCTTTTTTTAAAACATCTGAAAACTTATTGACCATGCAATCAGAACGGTAAAAAAATATTTGAACGAGAGGATGGGACCGGTATAAAGAATTTCAATTTTGTTTCAAAATTTGCGCGAACAGGTGTTCGTGAAGAAAAATTCAACATAATTACTCTGCTCTGATTATTTGGGGTGGTGGCTCCAGAATTTGTGTCACGTGTTTTAGATGCTTTCATTATTTTCTGATAAATCAATTTAAAAGTTTTTGTTGTTGCTTGTTCAGATTTTTATCTAGATTTGAAGCAAATCTCTCCCAACCAATTGTTTTCAGTTATTTATTTTTTGTTTCTACTGCTGCAATGGTATCCATACGGATTGGAAACAAATTTCATAATAATTATGCTTCCAATAAAACGTATTTTTAGTTCTCTTAAATCAAATCACCCCATGTTACCGAGTAAATTGAATTGAATAAATTATATCATTAGATAGAGATTTTTTGTGCGTATTATATCAAAACTTTCGCTTAGATTTTCCGTTCTAAATGCAACATATGTACTATTTCTGAGAAATACCAAAGCCGATTTCCCACTAAGAATAACTTCCAAAATGGCTTAAAACTGTTCGCTTAGCCTAACAAATTCGGTTTTTGAACGGATTAGTTTGAATTGGTGATTTGCCTCCAAGTAAACGATGCTTATTGCCTTGACCTTTCGATACAGTTGACTATATACTGACTATATATATAGATCTCGATGAATTGAATTTACGAAAGACTGCCTTTTGTCAGCTTTATTTTTGGTACCGCGCCCCTTTATAATTCCGTTAATCCCATTGCATTTAGCCTGTGATAAAACTTACTAAATAGGTTAACGTAGTTATAAACAACGTTATAAAATGATTGGGAGCAACACAACGGGGCTGAAATAATTGAAGTAAACTGAAATAAACAAGATGAACCCAGAAATAAATAAAAGAGCCCAAGTTGGAATTAAATAAAAAAGCTTTATATCTTCTCTCGGCCTGGCGGTTACGACTTTATGTATGTGTACATATGGCGAACAAAAACGCTAAACAAAAGCAATTTTTGACCAGAGTTGTGATTTATAATGGGCTCTCATTGAAATTTGGGCTCTCTCTTGAAATTTGCATCGCTGATCAATAAAAAGTTTATTCTGCATTATTACTGCTGGACTACACTCTAAGATCTTGTTTTATTAATTGGAATGCTAATCCGCAAAAAACATTGAGAATGTATGCAGTTATTAGCTAAAACGCGTGCAACGTTTATTAAAGCTCAACCTGTTGCTTATAACGAAGTATTAATAAGTTATTCGTTTTCCTTATTTGGAACCTTTTACCTTATCAATCAGAACTATTAGTTACGAACGGAGCATTAAGAAATTTTGGAAAGCATGTGGAAATCGCCTGAACAAACACTGGACCCGACCCAGATGTCTGAAAGAAAAAAAATATCGTATTCATGGTTTACATGAGGAGTGAATCAGGCTGCAAAAGTGCAAAAGAAAACATTTATTGCAATTATTGACTGGATCAACTTTCACTTGAAGCCAACGGGGATGCAAGTTGATGACTTTTTCCAGGACATCAAAAAAGAGCGGATAGTGGTCTCAGCTTCAAAAACAACACATGTAAGAACTATCCCAAAAAAAAACTTGAACGTTATATTTGATAATTTGAAGCAGTAAATTATTCTTGTAGCAACCTGCAAATCTAGTAACCCCCCTTGTTTTTGGTTTAATTTCCTCTAAATTTCCCGGTCACCAAAAACCCACCCCTTAGAATTTTTTTTGAATAAAATACGATTTTGACAAATTTTTGTCATAACCCAGAGATAATCAAATTGCGGTGTTTTTTGCTGTTCTTGACATAAAGGCGAAGCAAAAAAAAAGTTTGAAAAAATTGACCAAATTCGGTAAAATTTTGCAAAAAAAGTTATATAAAGCGTTGGTAGATGGCGGATCGAGAATCCCTATAAAAAAAGGGTAGAAATAAGAGTTTGGTCAAGATTTTCAAATTTTGAAAAAAAAGAATCAGATAACTGATTTTTTTTGCAAATAAGCGCTTAGTCTTGTTAACTCGTGAAAATCGTGCCTTTAACATCAAGGTTCGGAGTTTGAGCAAAGCTCAAGTCAATTATGTTGTAAAAAACATTATATGGTTTTTATATTAGCTGCAAGTTCACTGCATCACGCCATAAAAACCTTGCCTCAAGCGTTACAAGACCATTATAAAAAAGGAATTTACGCATTACCGGGTCTGAGTTTTAATCCTAACGCTTTGAAAGTCCGAAAAACCGCGCAATTTCAATTGAGTCACTTCTTCCGTGATAAAAAGAGGCTAGTTATATGGCATGATGTGGTGAACAATTCATTGTCCCGTCATCGCAGTAACAACAATAGGCCTTTAACACCTTCGCAGCTTATTGAAGTGCTTGAAACGTATCAGGAGCGCATAGAAGCTATAGTGTATTGCCCCAGAGAGGGAACTCCTGATATTTATAATCAGCTCAAGCGTAGTACTCTAGTGACCATCCATTTAGTTAAAGACATTGTGTCTAGACGTAAACAGAAAGATCCTAGTTTACTTAAAGAGTACAGAGCATTACACCAAAGGCCTGCGCTTGAGCTGAAAACACTCACTATAGTCTTAGCTCGTAAGAACAACCTCCGGTCCTTGATAGCACGCTCCCGTCCGAAGAAACTTTCAAAGCGCCGTCGTAAAACGCTTCGCACCCGTCATGCGTTTGAGGAAGCGGAACTCATACAAGCCTTTGATAATCTGAATGTCACTTAGTCTTGCGTTGTTGTGGGAGTCTACCCACTGACTGGCGGCGTGACTTAGTTAACTCACGAGTTACGGGTTAGTTTGTGGTTGGTTCACTCCGATAGCGCTTTACTAAACGTTTCGCTCTCCCCATTCTTTGAGTTATTCGCTACCGTCCGTTTTTGGCAAGGTTATCTGGTTTCATTTTTCCGTTTCCTTTCTTTTGTTTCCGTGTCACCTTGTTTCTTTCTATCCCCCGTTTAATTTGTTGTATGATGTAGTATGTTGAATTTTTGATGTAGTAAAAATTTCTTTGTGCTAGTATGCTGGTTTGTTGTTTAGTCTCGTTCCTTGCTAGGGTGTGACTTAAGTTCATTCTAGAGTTACGGCTGGTTTGTTTCGTGACTTTCACCACACTTGTTTGCTAGCAATTTGTTGTAGCTTATTAATTTTCGTGATATGCCTTTTTGTTGTCTGGGTAGGGTGGTTTGCTAGGGTGTGACTTAAGTTTGTTCTGGAGTTACGGCTAGTAAATTTCATGACCTTTTCGACTTTTGGTTATACTACATTGTTGCCGTAAATTGTTTCATGTTTTGATGCCGTTGATAAAGCCCCATAATGTTTTGTTCTAGTTTACCTGGCAGTAGCCCCTCTCCTTCTTTCTAGGGTGTGACTTAAGTTTATTCTGGAGTTACGGCTAGCTTGTTTGACTGAGTTTGTTGCTGTGGTCTGCTAGCATCGATCTTCCCGCCTCCTCGCTTGTGGCTTCCGGCCCGACCGTGCCGTTTTCCCGTTTCGTCGCGCGCCATCCGCCCGACGTTTCCGCCCCGCCCGTGCCGTTTTCCCGTTTCGTCGCGCGCCATCCGCCCGACGTTTCCGCCCCGCCCGTGCCGTTTTCCCGTTTCGTCGCGTGCCATCCGCCCGACGTTTCCGCCCCGCCCGTGCCGTTTTCCCGTTTCGTCGCGCGCCATCCGCCCGACGTTTCCGCCCCGCCCGTGCCGTTTTCCCGTTTCGTCGCGCGTCATTCGCCCGACGCTCCCGTTTGTCCGTCTGGTTTCCCGTTGCGTCGTGCGTTATTCGTTCGGCGTCTCTTCCCGTCCGTCCCGTCTCCCGTCCTATCCCGTTTCGCGCTCCCTGCGCACCGTTCTTTCTTTCTTTCGCCGGGTACTATTGTACTCGACCAACATCTTTGCTCTTTGGCGGTTTGCTAGCCAAACCGTCACACTAGGGTTCGGCATAACCCCTTTGTGTTGTGCTGTTGCATGTGTGTGTACTTTATATTAGTACCAAATTAAACTTGTGGTTCCTGTTTTTCTTAAGATCAAGACAACTTTGCAGGACAAATTCAACAAACTTTATAGTGCGAGGACAAAATTAGAGGCTGAACTTAATAACAACTATGGTGAAATTAACAATGCTGTGGATAAGCAAGATAGGAAAGTTAAGATCGAACGTCTGCTTGTGAAGTGCAAAGACGCTTTTATTAGAGTAGTTGATAAAAATGAAGAGCTCTTTGATCTGGCACAAAAGACTGAAAATCCAGATGCTGCCTGTAAGAACCTTGAAAAATGGTTAGAGACTGTAACAAAGAAAACTGATGAGTTCATTGCTGCTGCTCGAGGGTATATCAATTCGGTCCATGACAAAGAGACAGCAGAGCAGTATACCTCTCACCATTCAAAATCAAGTTCACATATGACTTCCTCAAAAAGATCAAGTCAGCGTCAACGAGACTTAGAACTATCAAGACTCAAAAGGGAGGAACTTGAGAATCAACATGAAGCATAGCTTCGCATTTCTAGACAGCGTCTCGAAATTGAAAAACAAACGAAATTGCGGGAATTGGAAATTGAGCAGCTTGAGGAGGATCATCGCAAGGAAAGAAGTTCAGTCAAGAGCAAGAAACTTGTTCAAGATTGGGTTAATTCGTCACCGGCCGGGAACATGGCAGATGTTGCAAACGAACCGAGTTTGCACTTTTCTGGTTCCATCGCCCAATCCAACCAAGCAATTGTCCAACGACCTTCTTCAGCTCAATTTCCAAACTCACATTTCAATCTCAATACACATGGTCAGGTTGAGGCCAACATCAACCTCCCTGTCCAAGAACCAAGTAGTAGAACCAATGATGCATATGTTGCAAACAACATCATGCAAGAGCAGCAACAGCCTCAATATACGCCTCCATCACCAATAAACTTTGGTATGCCAACTCAACTAAACGCCCCAAACACAGCCCGACAACTGTCTCAAGCAACAATGCACTTCGATGGTTTACAGTTAGATCATCAATTCCCTCGCAGATCGAGCATGCCGGGACAGTTGAATTTAGTCAGCCCTCCGCATTCACCACCTTTTAATACAATCGTTAATGCTCCTCTAGCACCTAATCCGCCACAAGCACACATAAATGTACCAGCCCCACCATCCCCCGTTCTAAACCTCGCACCACCGCATTTCCCGTTAATCCCACCAGCATTCCGTTTTCATCCTTTGCCGCCACAAGCACTACCACTACAAGCCACTAACCCCGTGGCGAATAATGTCAATCTGTTACCCCATTCTCCGCCTGCACCATTCGTTTCCTCCGCAAACGTTTTTGTACCTCAATTAATTCATCCACCACACCCCACAAAAGAGCTTTCAGCCCCAAAGTTTTGTCCCTATAACCCACGCACCTCCTGCTCCTCCAGATCCAAATGTCTGGCGTTTTCCAGCAGCAGTCCCATCTAATGCAGTACCACTTGTACGAACATCCGCAAACTTATACACCGTACAACCGGCCCCGTCAATCAACCCTCATATATCTACATCGCACCGCTCCTCTCATGTACAAGCAGCAGCAGGCGCTCAAAATTACGTAACATCAGACTTCATGCAAGTGAATCCATTTAGTTCTTCCACAGGTACCGCCCCCACCTTTGTCACTCCGATCATTCCGCCAACGTATGGAGCTACCGTTCCGAACCCGTTGTGTTGGGGTGGCCCGCCGCATCCCACACCTTCGGCTCCTTCTTTGGACTCTGCGGATTTGATAAAGCAGTTGGCGGAGGCAATTACTTGTAAGAAGAACGATCCACTGCCCGAGTGGAAGTTGTCACAGTACAATGGTGATCCCCTGCAGTGGCACGAATGGTTCGGACAATTTAAAAGCGCCATAGACGCACAGTCCTTAACTGATGATGTCAAAATAACATACTTAAAAACTCTTGTAACTGGAAAAGCAAAAACCGCCATCGCTGAGTTCGCATACTGTGGTGTAATGTATAAGGACGCACTTAAGACACTCGAACGTAAATTTGGCCAACCACAGGCAGTAATCAGTGCACACTTAGACAAACTCAGCTCTTTTCCTCCACTTAAGATGCACAATAGTGATAACATCATAAATAATTCTGCAACAATTTCAAGTCTTGTAGGGGTCTTTAAATCACTCTCATACGACTCAGACCTTAAGAGCGCCTCACTTCTCAACACGGCTGTGCAAAAATTGCCGCCCAATCTGAAAGAGTCTTGGTCACTCTTCACAGTGAAGAAACATTGGGTAAAGCCAACACTCCTTGACTTCAACGATTGGTTGAAGGAGAAGGCCGAGGCGCACGATTTAATGAAACAAACTTCATCGAAGGCAAGAACTGAGGATAACACCAACTCAGTAGTAAAGACCAAAGTTGCCTCAAGAACTTTTGCTGCTAATACACAAACTAAGGGCACTCAGAGACCAGCCTCAACATCGGCAACGCCTGCAACCCCTTGCTGCATCGTGTTTAAAGGCAATCATCGCATCTGGGAGTGTAGGGTATTTAAAGAAAAGTCTCCCACTCAGCGAGCATAGGTAGTGGCGGAAGCAAAACTGTGTTTCTCATGTTTGAGAGAAAAGCATATGTTTAGGCAATGCCCAAATCCCAGGAAATGCAGGAAAGACGGATTTAACAGCTCCCATAATACACTTCTCCATGGAGCTGAGAGGGTTTATCCATCAAAATCCCCTTCAAACAATAACAATAGTAATTCTAACGCCGGCGCAAATCAAAGCAAACTTTCTGGTGTCCAATCATCGAGTAAGACCACTACTTTGTCATCTGTGAGTAATGTGAAAGGCCTCCTTCAGGTGACTGAATTACAGTTGAAGAGCTCCTCCGGTAAAGATACCACGGCTTTAGTTTTGTGTGATACTGCTTGCAGTAACTCTTGGGTGTCCAATGATCTTGCAAATAGACTTGGTTTGCACGGTACAGCATTGAAACTAACAGTCAAGGGTATAAATACCGAGGAGGTTGTAGACACTAAGTTAGTTGAACTAATTGTAACACCACGCGACAACCAAGCATTTGAACCATTTAAAGTCAGCCCTTACGTAAAGGAAAATTTGAATATAGGCGCCGATGTCATTAACATTAAAGCACTTCAAGAAACATACACGCACCTAGCAGTTCTAGACCCAGTTACATATTGCTATGGAAACATCGAGATGATACTTGGACAGGATGTGTATCATGCCATCCGCCCGTTAGAGTACTTCGCTGCTGACGAGAAGTCCTCGCCCTTCGCTGTTCGCTTGCCCATAGGTTGGGTTCTAAGCGGCCCTCTACCGTCGTCTTCAGGTTTAGTCTCAACTTATTTCAAAGCTAATGTGGAGCAGGATTTTGAACTCGCTAGTCAGGTAAAATCTTGGTACGACATGGAGTCGTACGGCGCACTTAAGCAAGTAGACCCACGATCCGCCTCGGATGCGCGTGCGCATGAAATTCTTGAAAACACCACCGTGCATAATGGAAAAAGGTACGATGTAGGAATGCTATGGGCTGAAGGTTACATCGAACTGCCCAACAATTATTTCTCAGCGCTTGTTCAATTAAAGTCTTTGGAAAAGCGGCTCACGAAAGATCAGACATTTAGGGAAAAGTACTCGAGTACCATCAAAGAGGACTTCGACAAAGGCTACGTAGTACGGGTCAAAGATGCTCATAAGGTAGAATGTCGCTCGGAACGAGAGTGGTACCTACCACACCATCCGGTTGTTAACCCGAACAAGCCGGGCAAGGTCCGTAGGGTACTAAACGGAGCAGCTAAATTCCATGGCGCATCTCTTAATAAGTCATTACTCACCGGACCTGACTTACTGCAGAACCTAATCTATGTACTCGTACGGTTCAGACAACACCCATTTGCCGTATCCGCCGACATCGAGGGAATGTTCCTCCAAGTTGGAGTGTTACCATGTGATCAACCATCATTGCGCTTTTTGTGGCGGGAGGACCCCACATCAAATGTTGTGGTACACCAGTATACGCGCCACATCTTTGGGGCAAAAGATTCGCCCACCTGCGCCAACTACGCACTTTAGCGCACGGCACGCGATAATGCTAAGGAGTACCCAGAAGCTGCGAAAGCCGTCCTTGAGAACTTCTACATGGACGATTACTTGGACTCAGTGGAATCCCCCGAGAGGGCCCTCATTAAGTCGAAGGAATTGGTACATCTTCTCCATCTAGGTGGGTTCAAGCTTACTAAGTTTGTAAGCAATGTACCAGATCTGGCTGACCGAATTGATGGGTCTGCTCAATCCACTGAACCGAAGGTCATCGTTTCATCAAAGGAGGAATCAATGCACGTGCTTGGGCTTAAGTGGGATCACAACAACGATACTCTTGTTGTGAGTAGGGGCACTAACAGCACCATCAAGAAAAGTTTAACACAGCGCTTGGTCTTAAGTCTTGTGTCAAAGGTCTACGACCCAATTGGTCTTGTCGCACCTTTCACTGTTGGTGCTCGGTTAATCTTGAAAGACATTTGGCGTGTCAATGGACAAAGTTGGGATGACGAGTTACCTAAGGACACAGTTGACAGATTCCTTGCCTGGTGTATTGAACTGCCGCGGTTAGCTGAGATCACTATACCGAGAAGTTACTTTTCAGGACCATTCCAACATCTTGAACTCCACATGTTTGGTGATAGCTCGCAAGACGTATTCAGTGCAGTAGGTTTTCTTAGGGCTCAAGTAACTTGCCCCTCCGGGAGATTATAACAGAGCTGGCGTTTGTCTTGGGAAAGGCCCGTGTTGCACCTATGAAGGTAATGACGGTTCCTAAGTTGGCATTACAAGCCGCTCTCCTCGCTGCCCGTTTAAAAAGGGAAATCTGTCGAGCATTAACGGTTACTGTGGACAAAGTCTTTATGTGGACAGATAGTACAATTGTCTTGCAGTGGATAAACTCAACAAACAAACACCCCATCTTCATTGCAAATCGGGTTAGTGAAATCCTGGAGAACACCAGCGTTGACCAAGGGAACCACGTCGCCACTTGTGATAATCCGGCAGATGCTGGCACGCGGGGTATGTCCGCTGAAGTTTTGCAATCAAGTAGCTGGGTGAGGGGTCCTGACTTCTTGAGAACTAAGCAATTCCCTTTTCCGCCAAATACTGACGTCGTTGATAACATCAAGCTCGGCGCTGTAACCAAGGAACAAGATGATGACTCCATCTCATCTTTAGCCGCATCTGTAACCAATCCCCTGAAGAAACAAAGCATTAATCTAATCCCGTTTGATAAGTTCAGGTCTTATCAAAAACTACTTCGTGTTACCCCATATGTGCCCCGTCTTTTGCCATCTCATGAAAGTTACCGTACCGTAGACGGCAGCATAGCGGACCCTGCTGAGCTTGACGAAGCCGAGCGTCATCTCCAGTACTTGGTTCAAGGAGAATTTTTTAATACTGAACAAAAGGATCTTCTCGACAACAAATCCGTTAAGAAGAGCAGCCGCATTGCTCAGTTTAGTCCGTTTATTGGGCCTCATAGTCTCATCCGTTCTTCTGGTCGACTCGACGGCTAGTGGAAATTGACTTTGACACTAGGCATCCTATCGTGCTGGATGCGCGTCATATTTTTGTTAAACTGTTTCTGCGGCATACTCATTTGAAGAACCATCATCAGGGCATTGACTACTTAAGGTCAAAGGTACAAGAACGTTATGCCATCCTAAAACTACGTTCCACACTGCGTTCCATCAAATCAAACTGCGTCTTGTGTAGAAAGTTCCGTGCAGCAACCATTCAGCCTATCATGGCAGACCTCCCAAAGGAGAGACTCGCATACCAGTCTCCTCCCTTTACCAACACCGGGGTTGATTACTTCGGCCCATTCTACGTCACAGTTCGTCGGACTACCGAGAAGAGGTGGGGATTTCTTTTCACTTGTCTCACTACTCGAGCTGTCCATAATGAAATTGTCCCGTCCATGGACACTAGTTCCTGTGTAATGGGAGTGGAGCGGTTCGTCTCCCGTCGGGGTACTCCTGCTATGATTTGGTCGGATAATGGTACGAACTTCATTGGAGCGGAGAAAGAGCTCCGTGAATGTGTGGAAAAATGGAATACACTTAACATCGCTGCCGAACTTGCACATAAGGGCATTAAGTGGAGGTTCAATCCACCCAGTGCGCCACACCAAGGTGGCATCTGGGAGAGGTTAGTTCGTAGTTTTAAAAGGGTACTGTACACTATCCTCGGTACGCGTCGCCTCACAGATGAGGTGTTGAGCACTACTTTTTGTCTGGTCGAATACGCACTAAACTCACGTCCCTTAACGCCCGTAAGCGCCGACCCGTCCGACCTAGGCGCAATAACACCTAATCATTTTCTACTCGGTAACCAAGCAACCAGAATTCCGTCCATCGTTGGCGTCGACGAGTTTGATCATCGTAAGCGGTACGCCAGTGCACAGTCATACGCCAATGCAATTTGGGCACGTTGGCTCAAGGAGTATGTACCTACGTTGAACCGTAGATCTAAGTGGCAGACGCCTGCCGAGCAGCACCTCAAAGTCGGTGATTTAGTTTGGATCGTTGAAGAAAGCAACCCTAGGGGTTACTATCCAACTGCTCGGATTGAATCGCCCGCTCCGCCGTCTTACGCACGTCATCCGGATCGCTCGTCCGCCCACTCGTTAAGCTTGTACCATTCCTCCCAACATTTTCTTCCGGGCCGGAGGATGTTACCGAGTAAATTGAATTGAATAAATTATATCATTAGATAGAGATTTTTTGTGCGTATTGTATCAAAACTTTCGCTTAGATTTTCCGTTCTAAATGCAACATACGTATTATTTCTGAGAAATACCAAAGCCGATTTCCCACTAAGAATAACTTCCAAAATGGCTTAAAACTGTTCGCTTAGCCTAACAAATTCGGTTTTTGAACGGATTAGTTTGAATTGGTGACCTAGGCTAAGACCTGCTAAAAAAGATCAAGCTAGATTTGCCTCCAAGTAAACGATGCTTATTGCCTTGACGTTTCCATACAGTTGACTATCGACTGACTATATATATAGATCTCGATGAATTGAATTTACGAAAGACTGCCTTTTGTCAGCTTTACCCCAAAAAATTGTTAGACTTCAAGAAAAAATTATCAAAAAGTGTTATAATTACTCCTCTTTTATAAAAACTGTTACAATAAGTGTTATCATATAAAAAGTCCAAAGTGTAAAAAATTTAGGATAAACTAGCCAAATGTATTTACGCATAGAAGAGAATGGGATATTCACTCCAAATTGTTTTTTTTTAAGTTTTCTTTACTTTGAAATCAACCTGCAAGCGTTACACATAGGACTTGACCTGACAGATTTGTCAGTAGATTTGTACTAGAAAAAGTTCACAAACTATTTTTTAGACTTGATCAATTTTCCCGCTCTGTATGATTTGCCATCAAAGCAGTTCAAATTTACAAAATTAAGCAAAATATGCTCACAAAAGAATTATGTTCAAGGACTATTAACTTGACATCAACAAAAAACTGAGCCGATATTTTTCGGGGCTGCAATTAATTCAACTGAATGCAAATGTCTCTCAGTTGTTCAGTTATTTTAGATAATTCTTGAGATGGCCCCTTTCGGTACAGAAACAAGTAATATCTAATTTTTGCAAAAAAAAATGTCTGAGTTAAGAATCAAACTATCAATTGAAAAATGAAGAAGGAAATTTTCAAGAAATACGGCATATTATTATGATTGACAAATAAACACGTAACTGTCGCTCAAATGACTCTTTAACTAACCTTGACTTGACTTGTAATGTTATTGCTGTAAAAAACGTTGGATCTTTTCTCTTTCAGTGTTCCAGTTTGGTGGGCATTAAATGTTAATCCCCACGTTCACATGTTATTTGTTTACATTTTGACGCCAGCATTCTTATTGATATTATGGGCAGTGAACGTTTTAGGGAGACAAAACAAACTAAATCCAATATCAATCAATTACTCACTTTCGTAAATGCAAATGAGATTCAACGAAATTGTCTTTCCGTTTTGCTTTTTTAAATTATTTTTTAGGGGCTTTGTGTTGAAGTCATTTGGTAAGGAAAAATGTTTATTTGTGAGTCACCTTTTCGTTTCAGCGTAAATTGTAGTCGCCCGAGGGACCTAATGCCCTGCCATGATATTGCCTCAGCCAGAATGTAAGGTATAATGCCTAAAGCATGTGTTATGTGACTCTGCTTAAAGTCACTTAGAGAACCCAGGGTACGAATTTTTTGGTCGCTAAAACTTGGAGACGCGTGCAATTAGCAATTAGCACGTGCAAAATTGGAATGCTAAGTTTTGCGGCCCTAACCTAGCGGCCCACTCGCAGTAAGGAAACACAAGTTTTGGCGGTTAGGCCAAACCCACTAAATTTTTTTGACATTTCCCATCAGAACCTGAAACGAATAAGTTTCTGATAGGGTGTTACAGATAAGAGGGTGTTTCCAAAATATAGAAAAATTGACGAAAACTTCTCGTTTAATAATTTGCAAAATTCTACTCTTAATTTCAATTTTATTTAAAGTTTAACCCTTCGTACCCTTTGGTTCTCTAAATAAGCACATGAATCTTAGCCCCCCTCGGACCTTCTGCCCAGCACTCGGGCGCGATCGCGCTCGTGTCACGGCACTAAGTCCCTCTGGCCGCTAAGATTCATGTGCTAACATATACTCAGAACACTCAAGCCCTTATCAAGAACTGCGTAGCAAATAGGGATATAAAGACTTAATTTTGAAGTGACTTCTCATAAAGTCATAAGATCATAAGTCATAAATCTCTACATATAACACGCAGTTTGCAATTTTGAAATTGTCGAAAGCTAATGGAAGTCAAATTCTGGCCAGGTACCTGGGAGTTTCTGGCATTTTAACTTCTGGTACTACAATTTTCTGGCATCTTAAAACGTATAAGTATTTTAAGAGGACAACAGTTTATGTTCAGAATTTTTCAAGGAATCAAAAGCGGGCAAACTTTTTTAACAAATGAAAAAAAAGTCAAAATTTAAATGATGTCTGCACCTGGGGGCATCTAGGTAAGGCAAGAAATTTAAAGTAAGTAAGCCAAAAAATTAGAATAAAGGGGCAACTATTTTTTCATTGCTTTTTCATGGGCAATTTGAGGAATTAATTTATAAACTCAATGATGAAGATGTCCTAAATGAAGGATTTTGAGCCCGACATCTTTTCACACTTGATTCTCTAACCGCAGCCGCTTAATAATATTAATGCCTGATGCAGAGTTTGGAGATTATGCGTTATGTTCTAAATTAAGATCAAAACTTAAAATTAGTTTCAACTCAATCTCTCAAAGAAAAACTACACAATACTTCTATTTGTGAGACGTTGATCGTTTTTAAATTAAACAAATCTTTATTTGCAGCTCTTTATTCGATGACTATCAATTCTCTCAAAGTTCCATCAATTTACTGAGCTCAAAAAGTCAACACTCAATATCTTTAATAAAAAAAACAGTTGGGACCTATATATATCAAATTAATAATGTTTAGAAAATAATACTTTTGCAACGGTGATTGCCTACACAAGTGCTCTTACAAAATTTGGTATTTTACCTTAAATGCCGATATTAAATTGATGCCCGAAATCATCGTCATCGAACGAAATACGATTTCAGCAGCTCTAAGTTTGCTGAGATTTTGGTTAAAGATAATTTATTATTATAAAGAGTTGAGGGGTGGCACTTACAGGTTTTACTAAGCACTTGAGAACAACTCCGATGACTAAATTTTAGGTATAATTATTTTAGGGGGACTGCAGTTTATGTTCTGAGCTTTTCGAAGAAGCAAAAGCTGAAATTTTTTTAACAAATGAGACTAGATCAAAATTTAAATGATGCCTGCTCTTGGGGGTGGCTAGTTAAGGTACAAAACTTAAACTAATTCAGCCAAAAAATTAGAATATCAGGGTAACTATGTTTCATTGGTTTTTCGGATCTATTCTGTTTCAACCCCCCATTGTTTTTATGACCCCCTAGTAACAAATTATGTGTTGGTATATAGCACGTTACAATGTAAAAATAATGCACGTGCGCCTGGGGGTCATAAAACATATATTCCCACTAAGCTGGGGGGGGGGAACAGAATAAATCCGGTTTTTCCATGAGCAATTCGAGGAATTAATTTATAAACTCAGTGATGAAGATAACCTCAAAGAAAGTGTATGAACTGGACAATTTTTCACACTTTATTCTCTATTCGTAGCTGATAAAGAAAGCTAATGCCGCCTTGATGCAGGTTTTTTTTTACGTACATAGGAAATTATGTGTTATCTTCTCAAAGACGAAGAAAACTTAAAATTAGTTTCAATTCAATCTCTCTCACAGAAAAAATACACGAGACTTCCATTTGTGAGACCTTTATGGTTTTTATAAACTTTAAAATGAAAAAAAATCTTTGTTCGCAGCTCTATTTGAAAAATATCAATTCTATCAATGTACTTTCATAGTTCTTTCAATTTACTGAGCTCAAAAAGTTACTACGCAACATCGTTTATAAAATAAATACAGTTGGGACCTAAATATATATCAGAATAAAAGTGTTTAGAAAATAATTTTTGCAACGGTGATTGCCTACGCAAGTGCTCATACCTATATCTGAAGCTCAAGCAGAGCGCAAAAATAAGTGTTTTACCTTTAAAGACAATTTTAAATTGATGAAATCAGTTGAGTTTCTCCAGGAGAAAGGTTTTCTTGCGTTGCCCGATATCATCGTCATCGAATGAACTACGATGTCAGCAGCTCTAAGTTTTCTGAGTTTTTAGGTTAAAAATAAGTAGAGCAAATAAAGATCGAAAATTCAGCTTTTGCCACATCAATATGCTTGGTGCTAAGTTAATTCTGACAGCCAGCATAATACTCTGTATTCGCACATGAGTAATCGGGACAAGTTTTGGAGTATTTGTGTACCATTATTAATTAATACAATTTATTTTGTCACTCTTATTGAAAATTTTACTTTGATTCAAATGAGCTTTATTTTTTTCGAATTCACAATTTCTGCAACCCATTTCTGTGTTTTCCAAAGAGGACATGTGTTTTTTTTCTAACTGATTTACAGAAAAAACACGAAACCATTTACAATTTTTGTTAACAATTGGTAACAATTCAGCTATGACTTACTGCGAGAGAGCGACTCTATCAAAAACTCAAGCTCAGTAGGCCATAAATTCTAGATTGTGTGATAGCAGTTGTTTTAAGCATTGCACGCAGACAGGTGGGCAGGAAAATTAGATTTTGGATGAGTATGTCTTTTTCCAGTTGAAATTTTCTCAGTTAAATGCAAAAAGTGCCCCAAGGCTGTACTACTTGACAGTTTTTTGCTATGATGGTAAAAATAAGTCATAAAAGAATATGATTCTTAATCAGCCTACTCAGGCTTAGTGACCTAAAATGAGTAAAACTTTCGTGCAAGTGCTTGTTACTATGCGAATTAGAATTCATGTTCTTATTATTAAGATGTGTCGAGTTGTAAGTGCCTTACTATTTTCTACCCTCGATTCTTTAATTATCTCGTTTCTAAATTCTAATAAAAAGATACGCTGAAAAAACACAGGTCTAATGTAAACAAGAGACATAGAATTCTGTATTGTAGGACATTTTAACAACTGGGCAGATTGTAAAATGGTTTTTTGCACTTTCTTGCAAGATATTTGATAATGTTAACAATTCAAAACAGGAAGTGTGACTCACTACAGCTCTTATCAGGGTCGACTAGGGTCAGGCACGAGGCATAAACCTTGACCCTTCCACAGAGTTTAGCCAGTCTAACTTTGGCCTGAAAACTCTGATCAGAGCCCAGACTTCGCTAGGTCTGATCAACGCACAGACTAGGCTACATAAAATCTGATTGAAGAACCGTTCAGGGTGTGTGGCAATCAAAGCGTGGTCGGGACTGTGGATTGGTTTTCTGGTGTGATCTGGATACTCTAACCCAGGTTTATGTGCGCGAACCTAGACCGCTCCGATCAGATCATTTCCCAGACTTTATCCTCTGATCAGACCATCGTGGAACCCAAATCCCTCTAATCAGACTATCGTGCGACCCAGTTTTTTCGTGCGGCTCTGGTGCGACTCAAATATTGTGCGACTTTAGAGCGACCAACGTTCCCTCTGATCAGACCGTGCTCCAAACTTTATTCTATTGTCAGACCGTTCCTGAACACATGTTATAATCCGTTGTTACTTGTTTAAAATATTCCATCCAAACAAATTTACAACTCAACTTAAAATTGAATGATTTAGTATATCTTGTTAAGGTTAGGACAAAACTCATTGATAAAAACATAAACAAAAGTCATTTTGAAGTGCCTGCAACTTTTCTTTTGAGTCATCAAAAACAGTGATAGAAAACTGCAGTAAGATAAATATGGTCAGTTAATGCTCTGGGGTCAGATTTTGGGGCAAATTATGTGTGGAAATTCTACTTCAAATCGTTAAACTTACATGACACTGAAACTTTCATATTGGGTGGTTAGGAGGGTAAGTTTGCAGAGTTTAGGAGCTAATCTTGAACAAATTGACTATGCAAACAAAAGGAACGAATTTGAGCGATATAAGTCATTCTTTTGTAATTGAGCTTTTCTTCAGCAAGTGTTTTGCTCTAAAAACAAGTGGTTGACCGAGTCATTTTTTTTAATGATCCTGCTTATATGTTTTAGTAATTGTTTAATCACTAAAGGGTGCTCTGGGCATTATCTAAACTGCTCTATTTAAATGGTTCGCACTTACATTAATTAAGTTAAAAAAAATAGTTCGGTGCTAAGGAGATAGTGTGTTAGTGCACATGGGCCGACGGATTTTTTTGTATTATTCGGGAGAATAATACTCTAGGAGGGAGGAGTGTGGAAATTCTACCTCAAATCGTTGAACTTACATGACACTAAAACTTTCATAATGCGCGGTTAAGTAGTTTGCAGAGTTTAGGAGCTAATCTTGAAAATATTGACTATGCCAACAAAAAAAAGAACGAAATTGAGCCATATAATTTGGAGCGAATTGATTAATTGTTATTTAGGTAAGCAAAAGGGAGGCTAGTTTAGCAAAGTGATCAAGTTGTCAGAAATAGTCAGAATGAAACTCTGAGGTCATTAAAGGAAAGGAGCAAAGTATGATAACAGCAAAAAAGGAATGGAAGAGCTTGGGAAAAGCAACAACATTTATTTATGAATTCCCCCCAAATCCCAAAAATGCACCCTCTAAGAAAAATTTCGGTATAATAAAAGTGAGTACTTATTCACTATAAAGTAGCTACAATTTTGGGGTTACCGGTTAATGTTCTAAGGAAGTATGTAATGGGTATGTTAACTAGAAAAGTTACTGCTAAGGAAGGGAGAAAAACAAAAGATATGTTCTGAAGGATTTGTCGGACAAATTAATTGAATTTTTCCCAGAAAAAGGACATTTGTTTGCATCTAATGATTACCCACAGCACGAAGAATAAAAAAATAAAGAAAAGCAGATAGAAGTATTTGTCACCAATTTTATTGTTTGAAGAAAAATTGTACCGTATAGTAAAAACTACACTTACCAATCGTTTTTATTTTTTGAATGGTATGGAAAAAAAAGTTTTGATGGTTCTTTTTTGACTAATGGTTCTTTTATAGTGTAAGTGGGCAAGATGTTAGTTTTTGTAGAATAACTTGACGGGTGTGGTATCAAATTGCAATTAAATAGATTAGGAGGTTGGTTGAAAGGAAATGACTGCAGAATTGAAACTAAAAAGAAAACTGAATCTAACTTTTGTTTGATTGTTTATATAGTTGTAGTTTTGGATGAAATGTCGTTAGGCAATCATAAAGAGCATCCCGTGGAATGATGTTTTCAGAGTAAATTTGTTATTAAGAGGCACAGGTGGAACAAATCTGAGTAAACAAGGCAAAAAATTTGGTGTTCTGATTTTCAAATTGTAATACAGTTTAGTATATCAGGTGAAATTTGGGAAATTTACGGAATTTAATTGTACTAGAGCTAGGTAAAAGAAACAGTACTATAGTGTAAGTAACTAAACAGTGGAAGGAATGATTATTGTCAAGAAAAAGCAGTAACTAAAATATTGGAGCTTCGAAAGGTGAAAAAATTTGCAAAAGAGAATTTTTAGTGGAAATAACGAGTTATGAAGTGAGTTCGATGGTTGAGATAGGACTAATTGTTGCTCGGTAGCATTCTTGAGAATAAATTGATAAGTCGAAAAGAGCACAAGGTCTGTTGAAGGAAATTCTGATAGAGAGAAACTCAAAAGCTAGAAAACCAAGCGTCCACATTTTTGCGACCCTACCCCAAGTCCTGAAAACCCTACTTCCTCAAGTCCGATCACCATGATGTTCTAACTGATCTCTCGTAGGACAATTTTTTACACATTGAAAAAAAACAACGGGCTTTTTCCGGTACCTGAAACCATTCATTTTGGCTTTTAAAACAAACAAAAAAGAGACGATAACTGACTTTTTTATGCTTCTATGAAAAACAACACTCTTATCAGAATCAAAATATCTACCAAGCACCACATTTAAACGTGAATAACGCAAAATAGTTACAATTCAGTTTCATGTTATTAACGAATATTCTACAAAGAAAAAGGCAGGAAGATCTTAGTTCTCCTTGATTTTTTTCTTCACTGTGAATATAAGAAAATAGTTTAATGTTGATTAAAACAAACATTGCTAGATCTAAAATGGTTTGAAAAGTTTTCAAGGATTAAATCAGAGAAATATAAGTAACATGGAAAGGGATAAAAAAGAATACATGTACTTGTAAAAGAACTGTTGAAACATAAATTTTGTTGGATCTTGATTTTGTCAAAGCGAGTTTTTCACAAATTTCTGGTCATATTGAGCAAACAATTATATAAGATAAACTGCAGCCCGTGAACAAACTTCTACGCCCACTATTGCACTTATACGTTAGGTCAAAATGTTCTAAAAGGAACGACACGTTACGTTTTTCTCATAAAAACTGATACGGTTGAATACCCTTAGGCATCAGACGCGAGAGAGCAAGCCTGAGAGAAAGACTTATGAGGCTGAGAAACAACTGTTCGTCAGTAAAACACTTGAGGTAGAGAGAGAGCTCAAGTGGAGCAGTTGGTTCTCAGAGTGAGAAAATTGTTGTTGCTTGAGAGTTCTTTGCGAAAGAACATAGTTTCACAGTTGCAGTGAGTGAAACTGCAAAGTTATTCAAAATAATTAACTGTGAAGATAATAAATTTCTGGCCAGTAACATCGCTACTGGGAAGCAGAACTTATTTTAGTTATCTGGGATAGGAAGTAAAGTAACCGATTTTTGGATACTTGGGGAGAGAGTGATTGAATTGGTTTGATTTAGTGTGAATCATTAATTAGTTTTGATAGAAAGTTTCCTTTTGATTGTTGAATTAACTCAATCAACTGTCCCTGGCTATAAAATTACAGTGGCGCTCCTGGGTGGGCTCTCTTTTGTTAAAAAGGGAGTTACTCAGAAAATTTGAGTACGAGTGTGAAGAGAGTTCTGTGAGACTTGCAACAACTTCTCAAAGCTGGCGACTTTCGACGCAGAGCAAGTCGAAGCACACGCTGAAGATAATTGGAATGATACTACAAGTGTTGTGGAACGAAGCAGATCGAGAGAATTTGAGCAACAGAGACAGATATTACCAGGAGCGGGATACTTTGGAAGACAGTGAGTCATTTTTCTCGGAACGAGGATTCTAACTGAGCGTAGTGGTGGAAGTACCCGAGCAGATACATTCAGGGGACCACTCAAACAGAAGCGAGAACAAGAGCTGAGAAGATTTGCAGCAGAATTTGACGCCACAGAGGAGCATTCAGAGTAGAGTGAAGCATTTTGGAGAACAATGGCAAGATTCGGTTTTATAAAACATTTTTCTTTGCCTGGGCATGAAGTTTGGGAGAATTGGAGTGAGTAGTACTTGGTTGTTTGTGAAGTGTTCATGTGGACAGAAGGGGAAGTCAAGAGATACTTGCCAGAGAAGTTAAGTGGTTGGGCTCTTGTTTCTTTGAACTAATTGCCACTTGAACTTTGGAAATCCGATCAAAAGTTTCGTGCTTGGACACTTCAAGAAACTTTGTACTTCTTTGACTTGAGACTGTCGATTTTTCCAAATATGTATCAAATTGCGTTTGCGAGATACTTGATAGAAAAAGCGGAAATTGAGAGAGCGGCTTTGCACAGTGAAATTGAAGAACCAGTGTTTCGAAGTGACATTGCTGACAAAGAGGAGTTACCGCGCCATGAGCGGACTCAACAATTTGGCATAAAGAAGGCCGTCCAAGTAAAAACCAATACCAAGTAAAAACCAATATTGTCAAATCCGTTATGACGGGAAAATTGGCAAAAGGATCTTTTGTTAAACGTTGGTCTGCGGTTAAAGCTATTGGGTTTGGAGTAAATGCGGTGCTCGAAGCGAAGCCAGATGTCAGAGACGGGAGACACAGAATCAGTTCAAAGAGGAATGACAGTCTGTCTGGTGCGGAGACTGTTGACGTCAATGATGGCAGTCAAAGTCTTGATTATGACGGAGAAATTGAAAAGCAGATTACGACAAAGCCCAATTCCGAAAATGAACAGTTCGGGGAAATGATGGATCGATACATTGCATGGTGGGACAATGGTAAGAACATGAAAGTTGCAAAACTGAGAAGCGAAGCACTTGAGGAAATTGGTAACAGTAAGTTGGAATTTGATGCAACTTCAAGTGACGACGATTTTAGCGATGACGACAGCTTCTTTGATAGTGACGATGAAGACAAATTTGAATGCATGGATGACGATGTGTTCCTTCTAGATTTTTGTGAGCGGAAAAGTAAATTTAATTGTTTTGCGTTGACTCCAAAAAACGACCTGACAGTTGAGAAGAAATGCTCGAAAACTTTGATACCTCATGAGCAAATCATATCCGGTCCTTGTATGCCGTACTTTGGCAAATGGATAAATGTCGGAAACAGCTATGCCGCATTTTAGTTTTGCTCAAAAAAGTGATTTGGCCACAACATCAGAAGATATTTTTAGAGGGAATTTGATTGCTAATAGTTCACGCCAGGGTAGAATGAGTACTGGGTCGCAGCACAATGATCAACTTAGTTCTACCCGAACTTCACCTGAGGATAGCTGTGCGAAATTACAAGAGGGTTTTGTAACTTTCTCAACAGACGATGCGTATTGCAAAGAAACCAAGGGTTGTAAAAGCAAGGCTCTACAGGCAAAGACGGATAGATTTTCAGAGTGGAGCAAAGAACAAAAATCGACAACACCCGCAAAATCGGGCGAAAATTTTTTCTCCAAGATTTGGAAAGAAAAATCAGTTGATTAAACAGATAAAAATGAAAGCGAGGACTCAAAAATTTTTGCAACTTTTGGAGGCAGCGGTGATACAACACAGGAATGTGAAACTGTTTTTGGAATTTCGCGTCATCGGCTAGCGCCTGCAGGTTTTAAGAAGCTGGAGGATCAGGTCTTCGATGCGGAAATAGCGGCAGCTGTTGAATCAGTTTCTTATAATGTTTGTGACCATTCTACTGCTGAAGAATTAGTGATATGCGCCGCCTTCATTGATAGTCAAGATGGAACTGGTGTTGGCTCGGCTGATGTGGTTTTTGGTTAAGTTCAGATGAATTTGGAAGAGCCAGATCGCAAGAAAAACAGTTCGTTAAACTCAGAGCGTCAATTACTCCACTCAGGCGAGAGAAACTTGGAGGCGAGTTTCTCCTATGCTGAAAATGATGGGACTCTTCAGAGCAATCAATTTGAAAGAAAAACGTGGTTGAGCACTCAATGATTTTGGGGCAAAGTAAGGTTTCTACTGCAGAAGAAATCTAATTCCAAAACGTTCATCTAGCGAATCAGACTGTGTTGCACATCAAAATAGGAGATATTGGTGACGATAATTCAGCGTCAACTTCAAGGGAAAGTGATCTGGGGCTGAAATTTCAGAATGATGGAAAAAAAATTGTTCTTTTGATTCTGGAGAGAATGTAGTGACAGTACACCTCCAGAGCTCTTATTCAAAGCAAGATAATGAACGGGAGCAGTCCTCTGATTTTGAACTCAAGAAATCAATGGCCACTAATCGGAATCATTTGATGACGGGCATAGCCGGCCAAGAAGAGATAGTATAATATAGGAGGGAGGTGTCGTGTCGGTCTCCTCCAAACCTGTTGAAGGCGAGTGACGATCAGAGAAGACTGCAATTGGAATACCCTGAGCAGTGCAAGTTGTTGTTTGGAAAACGAAGTGTCAGTCGGAAAAAGAAGTGGAAAAAATTGAATTTGGAGTGTCATTCATCCAGAATTGTGTGGCAAAGACGAAAGAAAATGCCGAAAAAGGAGACTGGAGGCGGACATCCATTCAAGCATCGGAGGAAGAAAGAAGAGTTGACAAAGTTGGTAAAACTGAACTGTCTTTCGTGAGAGCTAGTTAGTCCAATTTGCGGTTCTTAAGAATTTGAGTTATTATGTCATACATTAATTTGGAAGCTCACAATTGAATCAGTAAGTCCTTTGTTAATAATGGATTGCATATGCTCTAAATGACAAAGGTTTTTGAAAAAGATGGTCGGTTTAATTGGTATTATTAGGTTTTAATTTAAGATTAGACAGAATTAAGATTATTGTTGGAAAAAATTTTTTTTGTAATTGAGCTTTTCTTCAGCAAGTGTTTTGCTCTAAAAACAAGTGGTTGACCGAGTCATTTTTTTAATGATCCTGCTCATATGTTTTAGTAATTGTTTAATCACTAAAGGGTGCTCCGGGCATTATCTAAACTGCTCTATTTAAATGGTTCGCACTTACATTAATTAAGTTAAAAAAATAGTTCGGTGCTAAGGAGATGGTGTGTTAGTACACATGGACCGACGGATGTTTTTGTATTATTCGGGAGAATAATACTCTAGGAGGGAGGAGTGTGGAAATTCTACCTCAAATCGTTGAACTTACATGACACTAAAACTTTCATATTGCGCGGTTAAGTAGTTTGCAGAGTTTAGGGGCTAATCTTTAAAATATTGACTATGCCAACAAAAAAAAGAACGAACTTGAGCCATATAATTTGGAGCGAATTGATTAATTGTTATTTAGGTAAACAAAAGGGAGGCTAGTTTAGCATAGTGAGAATGTCAGAAATAGTGAGAATGTCAGAAATAGTCAGAATGAAGCTCTGAGGTCATTAAACGAAAGGAACAAAGTTTGATAACAACGAAAAAAAGAATGGAAGAGCTTGGGAAAAGTAACAATATTTATTTATGAATTCCCCCAAATCCCAAAAAATGCAACCCCTGAAAACCCTTTCGGTATAAAAAAGTGAGTATTTAATCCCTATAATGTAGCTACAATTTTGGGGTTACCGGTTAGTGTTCTTAGGAAGTATGTAATGGGTATGTTAACTAGAAAAAATTACTGCTAAGGAAGAAAGAAAAACAAAAGATATCTTCTGAAGGATTTGTGGGCCAAATTTATTGAATTTTCCCCAGAAAAAAGACGTTTGTTTGCATCTAATGGTTACCCAGTGCATAAGAAATAAGAAGAATAAAGAAAAACAGATACAAGTATTTGTCAACAGTTTTATTGTTGGAAGAAAAAGAGTACCGTTTAGTAAAAATTACACTTACTAGTTGTTTTTATTTTGTTAATGTCATTGAAAAAGAGTTTTGATAACTAAAAACGGTTCTCCTATGGTGTAAGTGGGCAGGTTGTTCGTTTTTGTAGAATAACTAGACGGTTTTGGTATCAAAACGCATTTAAATAGATTAGAATTTTGAATGAAAGGAAATGACTGCAGAATTGAACCTAAAAAAGAAACCGAATCTAACTTTTGTTTGATTGTTTATATAGTTGTAGTTTTGGGTGGAATGTTGTTAAGCAATCATAAAGAACATCCCGTGGAATGACATTTTTAAAGTGAATTTGTTATTAACGGGCACATGTGGAACAAATCTGAGTAAATAAGTCAAAAAATTGTTGGTTTTCTGATTTTCAAATTGTCATACACTTTTGTATATCAGGTGAAACTTTGGGAAATTTACGGAATTTAATTGTACTAGAGCTAGGTAAAGGAAACAGTTTTATAGTTTTAGTAATTAAACAGAGGAAGTAATCATTTTTGTCAAGAAAAAGCAGTAACTAAAGTATTGGAGCTTCAAAAAGTCAAAAAATTTGCAAAAGAGAATTTTTAGTGGAAATAACGAATTATGAAGTGAGTTCGATGTTTGAGATAGGACTAATTATTGTTCCGCAGCATTCTTGAGAATAGATTGATAAGCCGAAAAGAGCAGAAGGTCTGTTTGAGGAAAATTCTGATAGAAAGAAACTCAAAAGCTAGAAAACCAAGCGTCCACATTTTTGCGACCCCACCCCCAAGTCCTGAAAACCCTACTTCATCAAGTCCGATCACTATGCAATTTTAACTAATTACTCCTAGGATAAATTTTAACACATTGAAAAAAAAACAACGGGCTTTTTCCGGTACCTGAAACCGTTTATTTTGGCTTTTAAAACAAACAAAAAAGAGACATAACTGACCTTTTTGTGCTTCTATGAAAAACAACACTTTTATCAGAATCAAAATATCTAACAAACACCACATTCAAACGTGAAGAACGCAAACTAGTTACAGTTCAGTTTCATGTTATTAACGCTACCGAATTTTCTACCAAGAAAAAGGCAGAATGATCTTAGTTTTCCTTGATTTTTTTCTTCACTGTGAATATAAGAAAATAGTTTAGTGTTGATTAAAACAAACATCGCTAGATCTAAAATGGGTTAGAAATTTTTCAAGGGCTAAATCAGAGAAATATAAGTAACATGGAAAAGGATAAAAAGAGAATACATGTACTTGTAAAAGAGCTTTTGAACATAAATTTTGTTGGATCTTGATTTTATCAAAGCGAGTTGTTCAGAAATTTCTGGTCATATTGAGCAACCAATTATATAAGATAAACTGCAGCCCATGACCAAATTTCTACGCCCACTATTGCACTTATACGTTAGGTCAAAATGTTCTGAAAGGAACGACACGTTACGTTTTGCTGATAAAAAGTGATAACGTTGAATACCCTTAGGCACAAGAAAAAACCAACAGACGCGAGAGAGCAAGTCTGAGAGAAAGACTTACGAGTCTGAGAAACAGCAGTTCGTCAGTCAAAAACTTGAGAGAGAGAGAGAGCGCTCAAGTGGAGCAGCTGATTCTCAGAGTGAGAAAATTATTGTTGTTTGAGAGTTCTTTGCGAAAGAACATAGTTTCGCAGTTGCAGTGAGTGAAACTGCAAAGTTATTCAAAATAGTTGGCTGTGAAGATAAAAAGTTTCTGGCCAGTAACATAGCTACTGGGAGGCAGAACTTATTTTAGTTATTAGGGATAGGAAATAAAGTAACGGATTTGTGGTTACTTGCGGAGAGAGTGGTTGAATTGGTTTGATTTAGTGTGGATCATTAATTAGTTTTGATAGAAAAATTCCCCTTGATTGTTGAATTCACTTAATTAACTGTGTCCTGCCTATAACATCACTTGTTGCTGGTATTACACATTTTAATTATTAATTCAATTATCCAGAGTGAAGTTTTCAAGCTGCCGAGAGAGCAACATTTTTTAGGGGCAACACAGTACACTCCCTACAAGAAGAGGAACCACCAAACAAATTTTTCGGAATTTTGATAGAGTTTTGGGCGCTAGCCATTCCCCAGCTAGAAGTTTTCTTACGACAAAAATACAAAATTCTACATTATGCTCAGATTTTGGTCTCTGATCAGACCGTAGTGCGACAATTGTCCAGACTTTCGTGCGACCTATGATCAGAATATAGTGCGACTTTGCCCTCTGATCAGACCGTAATGCGACCATTGTCCAGATCATCGTGCGACTCAATCCTTTCCCAGACCATGTATTTTGGGTCGCGTCACGCCACCAGTGGGCGACCCAAATAGTCTGATCAGAGCAGTCTAGGCTCGCGCACCTAAACCTGGGGAAATGAAACTGGAGACTGAACTTTTGGAGAGCCTTTCCAAATCTCACAGGATGAGCATAAAAATCACGCTGCAGACTAATTTTTTTAATTGCTGTTGAGCTGAAAAATGTTTCGATCGGAACCAATATTTTATATTCAAGAACTCAAAAATCATATATAAAATGACGCAAATGAATTGTAAATTGACAACTGTTTGCCAATAATGGTCTGGCACCGCCAGTGATCCACCCAAGTTATTTTGACATCACTGCGACTCCCAAATTTTTTGGCAACCCAGTGATCGAAACAGGTGGGTCCGATACCTCCGAGCGAAACTCAAGATGATCTGCTCAGAGACATATTTGAACGAGTTGGTCTGGTACTCCCTTCCCTGTACACGACGAAGTTCAATCTGATCAGATCACACTGGGGTGGCACACACCATCCTGGGAACGATGATTGATAGAAGCACATGATCACGGCAGTATTAATTAATTTACGTTACGTTAATCTAATTGTTTATCCGAGTCCGCTGCTCAATCGTTACCTTCCTATAAAACGTTCAATCTCGGATAGCTCGCTTTCAGCTTTCTAAGTTAATTTTATGTTTTTCCTTTGCTCATCAATTATGCTACGTTTTATTTTTCTTTTGCAAAACTTTTTGTATTTTTTCTTTTGTGCCCCCAGTTTGTTATGAAGTTCACCCAATTGCAGAGCACGTGTCATTACACAGTTAATCATTTTGTAAAAACATGACAAATGAGTCTGGGGTCATCTGGGGGAGCTTGCGTATAAGCTGGTGGGGGGGGGCACAAACTGAAATGATCCAATTTTTTGTTGGGAAATGAATCAAAACAACTATCGCCATGTTTGTTCCAGAGAAAAACACATAGAACTGTCAATTTTAACAAATCTCTTCCCTCAAAACCCATAACTTTCAGGATAATTTTTCATATCTGGGCTATTTGCGTAAACACTAACCTTCTTTGCAATATTTTGTGTAATGCAAAGCTGCGATAGCTCTCAGCCCTGACCCGGGCCGAGGTGTCAACGCTAAAAAACGCAAAATTATGTAAGATTGACGTTGAATGCGTTGAATTTATGTAAGATCTACGCTTGAGCGTAGATCTTACATAAATTCAACGCATTCAACGCCAATCTTACATAATTTTGCGTTGAATTTTGGCGTAGATCTTACATATTTAGCGTTGAATTTTAGCGTAGATCTTACATATTTTGCATTGAATTTAGTGTAGAACTTGCATATATTTCTTGAGTTTAGCCTAGATCTTACATATTTTTCGTTGAAATTAGCCGAGATCTTACATAATTTCAACGCATTCAACGCCAATCTTACATAATTTTGCGTTGAATTTTGGCGTAGATCTTACATATTTAGCGTTGAATTTTAGCGTAGATCTTACATATTTTGCATTGAATTTAGTGTAGAACTTGCATATATTTCTTGAGTTTAGCCTAGATCTTACATATTTTTCGTTGAATTTAGCCGAGATCTTACATAATTTCAACGCATTCAACGCCAATCTTACATATTTTTGCGTTGAATTTTGGCATAGATCTTACATATTTAGTGTAGAATTTTAGCGTAGATCATACATATTTAGCGTTGAATTTTAGCGTAGATCTTACATATTTAGCGTTGAATTTAGCGTAGATCTCACATAAATTCAACGCATTCAACGCCAATTTTACATATTTTGCGTTAAAATTTGGCGCATATCTTACATATTTAGCGTTGAATTTTAGCGTAGATCTTACATATTTAGCGTTGAATTTAGCGTAGATCTTACATAAATTCAGCGCATTCGACGCCAATCATACATTTTTTGCGTTAAAATTTGGCGTAGATCTTACATATTTAGAGTTGAGTTTTAGCGTAGATCATACATATTTAGCGTTGAAATTAGCATAGATCTTACATAAACTCAACGCATTCAACGCCAATTTTACATATTTTGCGTTAAAATTTGGCGCATATCTTACATATTTAGCGTTGAATTTTAGCGTAGATCTTACATATTTAGCGTTGAATTTAGCGTAGATCTTACATAAATTCAGCGCATTCGACGCCAATCATACATTTTTTGCGTTAAAATTTGGCGTAGATCTTACATATTTAGAGTTGAGTTTTAGCGTAGATCATACATATTTAGCGTTGAAATTAGCATAGATCTTACATAAATTCAACGCATTCAACGCCACTCTATCATAATTTTGCGTTGAATTTTGGCGTAGATCTTACATATTTAGCGTTGAATTTTAGCGTAGATCTTACATATTCAGCTTTGAATTTAGCGTAGATCTTACATAAATTCAACACATTCAACGCATTCAACGCCAATCTTAAATATTTCCAAGTTTTTTTTCGAGAAATCAAATTTTTTTCAATGTTTCGACTCCTATGCTGCAAAGTTGAGAAACGAATAGTCAGAGAAAAAACATTTTTAGTGCTCTTTTATAGTGCAAAATCCAATTGAGACTATTTTACGATTTCAAATTTTTCAAATTTTTTTCAAAAAGTTTATTTTTTAACTGTTTCGACCCTATACTGCACAGGTGAGAAAAATTGCTTTTTAGTGCTCTTTTATAGTGCAAAATTCGTTTCAGACAATTTTACGATTTCAAAATTTTTTCAAGTTTTTTTTCGAAAAAATAATTTTTTTACTATTTCGAACCCTATACTCCAAAGCTGAGGAACAAGAAGTCAGAAAAAATCTTTTTTTAGTGCCCTTTTATAGTGCAAAATCCAATTCAGACCATTTGAAGATTTCATTTTTTTCAAATTTTTTTTCGAAAAATTAATTTTTTTACTGTTTTGATCCCTATACTGCACAATTGAGAAAAATGAAGTCAGCAAAAAAACCATTTGCTCTCTTACGGTGCAAAAACCATTTCAGACCATTTTAGCAATTCAAATTTTTTTCAAAACTTTAAAAAATTTTCCCAGTACTTCTCACATGATAAATGCGTTGAATACGTTGAAATTATGTAAGATCTCGGCTAAATTCAACGAAAAATATGTAAGATCTAGGCTAAACTCAAGAAATATATGCAAGTTCTACACTAAATTCAATGCAAAATATGTAAAGTCTACGCTAAAATCAACGCAAAAATATGTAAGATCTACGCTAAATTCAACGCAAAATATGTAAGATCTACGCTTTATAAGGATTGCGGCTCTTAAGGAAACCAAGGTACGGTGGCGCAATGGTAGAAGAGGCGACAAGGAAACAGGAGGTCAGTGGTTCGAGTCCCATACCCAGAGTTCTACGCGTAGAATTTTTGTAAGATCAACGCTAAATTCAACGCAAAAATATGTAAGATCTACGCTAAATTCAACGCTAAATATGTAAGATCTACGCTAAGTTCAACGCTAGATATGTAAGATCAGCGGCAACTAGCGTTGACAAGTTGGAAAATTCACCGCCGTTTCTTACATAATTTTGCGCTGAATGCGTTGAGTTTTTGTCTTTAAATTCAACGCATTCAACGCAAAATTATGTAAGAAAATTGCGGTGAAATTTCTGACTTGTCAACGCTAGTTGCCGCTGATCTTACATAATTTTGGCCAAATTCCTCGGCCCGGGGGATTTGTATAAAATTTTGTATGAAATATTCTGTTGGAATATTATCTCAATTGGGAGAGCGTGCTCAACTTTTTCTTTGTTTTTTGGCTTTTATCATCTATATTAAAACAGAGAATTCTATTTTTAGTTTGAGGGAACACTCGTGAAATATATTTCTAATGAGGTATAGATAAGGCTAATGGCTTATGTGCATTTGATTTTCACTTCGTTTCAATTCCCAAAAAATTTGAGTAAATGATGTTTTTTATTAGTATTATCAATAGCTAGACAGAAAAATGATCTTTAAAGCTTCGCAAAAAGGAGAGGTAAAATGGGAAAAACTCCTATTAAAAAATTAAGGAGACTTTCATGGCAATCAACATGGATTTGATGGCAACTATGACTTTCAACTTCAATTTTTGTAACAAAAATTTTAATTAATGGTACGAATAAGAAAGTAAAGATTTGATCTGAAATATTTTGTATCTTTTCCGTTTGTGTCCTCCCTCCCAGTACGTTATGTTCCTCTTGTTACACAGCTTGGGTCCTTAGATGGCATTAATTAAACATATTGCACATGCGCCTGGGCGGTGCTATTAAAATGCAACCATTAAGCTGAAGGGGGGGGGGGTTGGTTGGGGCACAAATAGATCCAAATTTTGTTGAGGGAAAATACGTACACATTGAATAGACAACACATGATTGAAATGTGGAGGAACTGGGAGGCGAAACTCAATTTGGGACCTGCAACTTTAGCTATACTAATAAAAAGGATTCAATATACATTAGTTTTGCAAATATTTTGTTAGCCATTCCGGATCTTTTCCGTTTGCGCCCCCCCCCCCAGTACGTTATGCGCCCCCCAGTTACAGAGCACGTGCCATTACATAGTAAATTACTATGTAAAAATATTGCACGTGCGTCTGGGGGTTGCAAATAATATGCGCCCACTAAGCTGGGGGGGGGGGCACAAACGGAAAAGATCCGCCATTCCTACAATTTAGCATTCACCTTCATAACAACCAAATCATTTAAGTGCTGAAATTTGAGTGATTTAATTAGCAAAGCTCTTGGAAAAATTATTGGAGTACTTAAGATCTGATCAATTCAACCTAAGGCAGACAATCGATTAATTTAATCTTCAGCTTTCACAATTTGAATTTCCTGTGTTGACTTCTCTCAAAGGTCAAAAGTCACAGAAAAAAGTTGATTTTCTGTGTTTTGTAACACTCGTTCCTTTGTCTGATCAAAATGCAGAAAAATCGGGGCCTGATGAAAACTTCTGAAACTAATAGGGGATATTAGGCCAAAAATCGATTAGTCGGGCGCATTTTTTTCAGCTATTAGGCAAATCCCTAATAGCTGAAAAAATTTTGTGGAAGTTTTGAGGAAATTAGGCGAACACCAAACAAATATTGAAAGATGGTACTCCAAAATGCAGTCGACGCTATATAGTAATTAATTGTCCGCAGCAGTTGTTTCAAAATCAATTATGTTTGATAAATGTTTACAAAATCAATTATATTTTCAAGAAATGCAGATACATAAGGCAGATAAATAATACATAAGTCTTTGTATAAACATGCAACACCTTTATTTACACTTGCCAAGCACTGAAAAACTTTGGCGAAATTGCGATTAGACGTACATAATACTTGCATTGACTCGAAGCGAGCTGCTTGCATGTATTATAAAGAGAAAGTTCAAACAGCAGGGGTATCAGCATCACTTGCCATGGTGTCCCAGTGACGCACATTCTGATTCTGATTTAATAGTTCTCGAACGTTCTCGCGAAATTGAACTTAATAGTAGGGGATATGGGATATTGGGTGAACACTCGATCAGACGATTCGACACAATTTTTGTAGTTATTAAGCGAAAAAGTTTGTACACCATAACAATTGATTCCACTATCCCTGCTGAAACTGTTTTGATATTTCTCTTCATAATAAACGCATGCAGCTTGCTTCGACTCAGTGCTAGTATTTGGAACTTCTAATTGCAAATCAGATCAAAGTTTTTCAGTAATTGGCAAGTCTAAATCAAGGTCTCGCATGTTTATAATCAGAAATCAGAAGATTTTATAAGTTTTTTATAAGTTGATTCAGAGGACAGAAAAGAAATTAAAAAAGATTCAACAAAAATTTTTGATTTCTAAATAATTTTTCAGCAAGCCAACTTTTTGAGAAATTTTTCTGCCACCTTCCGAATATCATGTAAAAGAAAAAAACTGTTACAAGCAATGAATAAATGCCATAGTGTCAAAGAAATGTACCGCTTTGGTTTTTCAGCTATTTTGAGACGTCTTCAGCCAATTGGGTTCTTTTTTGATCGTTATTATACGGATTTTCACAATTTTGGCCTCTTTTCTTGAAAAAAACAGGTTTTGAAAAGTTACGTTTGCACGTTGAAAACTCTGAAACGATTTGAAACTGTTAGAGTTTTTGTGCTCACCCGGGAAAGACCTTTCCAAAAAAATTGATTCAATCGAAAAAATATTTTGACCAAAAATTGACTCCAAATAGAATGAGATGATAATCAAGATTTGGAAAAATTTTTTAAACTTAATTCTGACCTTTTAAATTGTCGAAAATATCTTGGCCAAGACTTGCATTTCGTCTGTCACGTTTCAGATGTGCCGATCAGGACTAGGTGTTTTCAGTGAAAAAAATTATATTATCATTGCTCTTAATCAATAGTGATATAAGACTTCCAATTAGACATAGCCATTAATGATATTGACTCGCCATTACGTCCCCTAGGTCTTGAACAACTGAGGATTCACGTGAATTGAGTTCGCGATAAAAACACAGAGTGGGTTGGGGGTAATGCTTTGGAAATTATTTAAGTTGTCCGCAGCAGTTGTGTCTAGATGATAAATGTTTTAAAAATAAGTTATGTTTTTAAAAAATATATATTGAGGTTTCCAGTAATTGAGTTTAGTTCAATATACCAATTATAGCAAAAATTTTCTCGAATTTTTTTCTTGGTCTCTCGAATACTACTTGGTCAAGCGCCGACGGTTCATATTTTATACAGTTATGTAAAAAGATATAAAGAAATTTAAAGGCTTGTTTTAGTTAAACAATACCAATCAATAAAGTTGAATTTTTTCAAGTCCACCAAGTATTTTTATTAATTTTTTAAAATAACTATCAGGTAAAGTTTGTTAATGAATAAGTTAATGTAGCTAAAGTTCGTTCAGTTGAAAATGTTTGGCTTTATGCCCATTTCTGAAAATATTGTGATCAAATTTTCAGTGCTTTTCAATATATTTTGTGCTCTCTCTTCATAAGCTTCGCTCTTTGAGCTCAGTTGATTTGATCCTTCTTTGATAAAATGTTAGCTGATTTCAAGTTCAAATCGCGAACTTCAATCGTTCAAGGTAAAGTTCATTAAGATTGAGTTATAGGCTTTTTTTGTTTAGTTCTGATCAAATAGCTATAACTGTTGGTGCAAGTCGTCGAAAATATCAAAATAACAGGATTTTCAGGCTTTACAACTGTTCGTGCTAACCAACAGTCATCGTGAACGTATTGTTTTTGTCAAAAAATCAACAATCAGCGGTTTAATTGCTTTAAACTATATATATATATATATATATATATATATATATATATATATATATATATATATATATAATGTTTTTGATTATCTTAAGAAGAAAAAAAATGAAAAGAAAATTCATCAGTTCTTTCGGTTTTACTTGAACACAAAATTAAATCAATATTTGAGCTTTTTTATTTCAGCAGCCAGCAAAAGAATTTCTCCTAAAATTACAAAAAAGTTCGCACTGAGATCAAAGTATGTTTGATGAGCTGCTTGGCAGTCTTAATTGGGAATTTTTCACGTACAATGTTTTTCCTCAAAAAATTTTAGATGTCTGATTAAAACCATGTTACTGTCAATTCGGTTCAAAATATTTGCGAGACAAATAAAAATGACCTAGAAAAACAAGTTTATAAAGCTAACAAGGAGTCCCAGTAAAGTGTGTTTGCACATGAAGATTCAACCCCGCTCATCCACATTTTTGGCATAAATTTTCTACCCAAAAAGAAAAGATAGAAAAACCAAAAAAGAAAAGATAGAAAAACGCATGTATTTTTCATAAAAACTGGTCTATGCACAAAAATATTGCCTCCAACGCAAATACATTAGTGGAGTAAAAAAACCGTGTTAGATTGATGAGATCTGCCATTATTAGGAAAGCGAGGCAAGACGAAAAACAAAATCAAGCAACAACAAATTAATTACATCCAAAAGTTTTTTATCCATTTTTATTAAAAACATAATAGCAAAGTCAAGATATCGTCAGATAAAACCGAAACTGAAAAAATTACTTGTACTCGATTAGAAAAGATATGGGACTATTCCATAACAAGGCTCGGTTACAATTAGATAGAAAAGAAACAAAACGGCAAAGTTAAGAAATTCGCTGAAATTTTAGAGAAAAAATTAACTTCAAAGAAATGAAAACCTTTAGATATCACCTGAAAACATTTGAATTTTTTAAATCATCAATGCTCATAGAAGAGGACATTGAGAACTGTCTTTTTTACATTCTTTATGCGGTTACAATAAAAACAACAAATAGAGACAACAAACAAAAATTCAATTAAAACCTGCGAGAAAACGCTGTCGAAGTTGTAAAAGCCGTGTTTTGCCCCTCAGAAACTGTTCGGTGCGAATGCAAAAATGTGTTCTGTGACCGTTCTTTTATGAGACTAGTTAAAAAATGACAAAAAGTAAGAGAAAATGGTCTGAAATCAAGAAAAACTTTTGAATTTTTCAAAAACAAACACTTTCCCTGTCATGAAAGCCCTTAGCTACAAATTGTAAGAACAAACAGGTTCATTTATTTATCATAAAAAACTCTTGAGACCTGTAAATTTTCAGATGTAACTTATGTTTACGCGAAGAACTTGAAATATAGTCAAAAATCAAAAATTAGTTTGCAGTTTTTTTTTTGCGAACGAAACCAGTCTCGAAGCCTCTAAAGTCATAACGAACTGTTTAATTTCTTTAGATTTTTTACACTTGTGCCTGCTCAGACGCCAATAATGTCATATGTGACCTGTAATTAAGAAGACTATGTAACAGATACACATAATAAAAGAACACAAAAGCAAAAAAAGCGTGTTTTTTTAAAAAAAAAAACAATTGTTTTCAGTGTGATGAAAGCCGTCAGCAATATATTCAAATCAGAATATAAGCTTATCTTACCTGTCATAAGAAGACAATGAGACCTGTCATTCTTCAAAGATTTCGTACGAATAAAAGACAAAGCGAAAACGTCAGTTGAAGGCAAAGTAAACAAAAAACTCAATCAAACTCTTCGAGAAAGTGTTGTCGAAGCCATTAAAACAAAAACTTGTTCCTTTAAATATTTTGATATTTTTGATTGTGCCTTATTTCGAACGCGAACAATGTGTAATGTGAACTGTCAATAATGTGATAATGTTGAAAAACGAGAAAAAGTTTGAAAAATGGGCTAATGTTTAAAAATCAGAAAACAAAATGAAATTACAATTAAGAAATTTGTGAAATTGGCACTATCAAAGCCAGGAAAACAACTTAACGCGTGAAATTGCGATGGAAGTTAGTTTTTTTTCAGTAGAAAGAAGAAGCATTCTTTCGTCGCTGACAAAGGGCTACATTTGACAAAAATCAGAGAAAAATAGTCGCGATATTCAAAACTCATTGTTTATTTAAAAATCAAATAGTTTTAGAAGTCGAAACAAACAAAAGGTTTCAAGTAAAAAACTAGATAATTTAATTTGGAACTGCTCAGGAACTATCACCAGTGAGCTCTGATTTGAATTGTTCTGTTCTTTAATTAACCTAAAAAAGATCGATTTTTTTTAAAAAGGCCGACTGATTACAACCCGAATTATTTTCGGATTCTAACAGTCCAAGACTGGACCAAACTGGCCTTGTTTTTGGTGTTCGTCCATTAAGACCACCTAATTTTTCCAAATGTTATAGACAGAGCTAATTTGTTAGAAAAAGAAATCGAAAATAATTCCAGAGCACTCTCAATAGAAATGAAAATAGGACTAGCCCCCATTGGAGTTTACAAAGATTGTGTTAGTGGCTTTTGGGTGTTTACTTGCGGCAAATGTAATCAAAGACCAAAGAAGCTTAGTTCGTACCATTTTTGATAAAAACTGCTGAAATTTGAAATTTTTAGCAAAAATTTTAGCCAAAAAAATTAAATCAAAGTGGCCAACAATAATTTTTTGACTTTGGAAATCAAATCAACAACACTATTGTTAAAAATTGTAACATATTTTAAGCAAAGTTTGTTAAATTTTAGGCAAAATGTCCAGGAATTGTGAATAAAAATAACGCAAATCAGTCTCAATCTTCACAAAATATTAAACCTCGATAACTCGCTCTAGAAAACGAATTCCAAAAAGGTCCTTTTTCCATATTCTACGCCGGACGGGCTTTTTAATGATACCACTCATCACTCTCTAAGATGAACATTTCGATCGGTCATATTTGATTGAACAAAAAAAACCCATTTGAGTTTATAGTCCCTCTCAAGAGGGGTCAGAACAATATTATAATTGAAATGGAGACTCTTTCAGAGGCAAAAGCTATATCTAAAAATGGTAAATGGCATTTATTTGCAATATTTGATCTCTTGCTCTGAGTTTAGATAAATAATAAAAAGCGACATTCACTTCTTCGTAATTTTCTTTTTCTCTTTAACCAAGTCCATTTTTTGCTAATAATTTTTTTTCATCAATTTACGTATTGCTCCCTATTAGTTATTGAATCCTTAGAAACGAGATCAATCGAAAACTAGGAAATGAGCTCTCAGTAATAGCTTAAGTTCGGTTGTCATTTTAGGACCAGATATACTGATCATTTCTATTCATTGCAATTGTCCTTTTCTGATGAATTGGTTTCTCTGTTCTTTGTCCTGACAATCATCGTACATGTGCAGCTAATTGGTTCTACTAACTGGTTGCTAACTGAAGAATGGTTTTGCTCCAATTGATTTATGCAAATTCCACATGCTTTCATGTCGAAAAAATTAGTTGTTTATTGCACAGTTTTGTCGTTTTTCATTAGACAAATTTTACTTGCGTTGAGAAACGTTTTTTTTTTCAAAAGAACTTAAAAACCACAGTTATTCACTGTTTCGATGAAAACAGCTACAACTCTCCTCAAGATTTTTCATTTTTAGTACAAGATAAATAATAGCGTACAGATCTATATTTGTTAATTCATTCCCCAGTTAATAAATTTTAACAATTTACAACCCAAAAATTATAGATTACCCAATGAAAACTGAAAAAAAAATTAATTGTTATCTATAATTTTTATCAAACGGCCAGATATTTCCAAGCATGTTGTTATATTGCTTTCAGTCTTTGTTAATCTGGAGAACAAAATTGCCAAGCAATATTTCAGAATTCCCTCTAATTTAATCGTTTTTTCGCAAATGGCAACTTTTATTGTTTTGTTTTGGCAGTTACAAAATTTATGACTCTTATCCAGAGTATAAAAGATCATCCTGAGGCCCCTATCGAAGTATTAGCCCCTCAGAATTGAGATGTCATTATTGTTACAGATGATAACTGTAACAAGTTCTCCCAGAGTAACTCAGATCCAAAAATTTATCACAACATTAGATCAAAACCTTGCTAGGAATCTGGCTGAGGATGAATGAAAAGTAATCTCGGATAAAGCAATTTCTGACGACTAATTTTTGACGTCTCAAATCAAGATTTTATCTGAAATTGTATATTTTTTCTCTTTTTTTCGCAACGATCCATGGCGTGATGATTTCTCTTGATTAAATCTAGTTATTCTAGTCAGTTCGACAAAATCAGTTATAATGATGAGCAATAACTGGAAGAATTTTCGACGTCGAGGAGTTGTGACCATAGTCATATCTAAATAGAACTGTTGAACACACTAGTATGTATCGTGGACCTATATTACATATTCGCGAAACAAAATTTTGAAAGCTCAAAAATTTGTACAATGTTTATATACTTATTAGCTGATTATAAGACACTTCTACTAGGCATTGCCTAATCAAATGACAAAAAGCGCATAATTCATAAACACAACATGCGTGTTTTATCGAAAGACATTTCATTATATTTTTGAGAATACATATGCGCAAGGAGGCTCGTTAATATGCGTTCACAACTGATGTTCCGACTCGAGCTCAGCTACTTTTTGACTTAATTGTCAACCAAATGAAGAGATAATCAAAAATAGATGTTTGGGTTTAAGAAAATCTTCACACACCCAAACTACTAATTGAATTGCATAAGGCGATGCCTCATTATAGCGCCCACGACATCTGTCATTAAAAAGACTACGACTAAAAAAAACAAAGAACAGAAAAAGCAAACACAAAAATTTTATCGCAAACACTCAATATCTAAATTTAAAAGCACCTAGTTACAACGTTAGAATGCAATCAGATAACACCTTAACTACACAAAATTTTTTTTAAAAACTGCGCATCATATGGGACTTTTCCTTAATGGAAATAGGCAACAAGTTAACAAAAAGAAGAAATAATGAGGCGAAATTTTTTTAAACATTGAACATTTTTTAAACTAAATAATTTCAAACGTCTTGAAACTCATTAGCTTTTTACAAAACAATTCGAGATAAATCTACAAAGAAGTCATTAAGAACCAGATAGTACCTGTTTTTGACTATAATAAGAATTAAAACGGACGAAAGATGCAGAAAAACTAAAAAAAATTACGAACAATTTGCCAAAGCATAAAATATTGAAGCCATTATAATCATTAGCTATTATCTGAAAAATAATTTTTTTCTTTTCAATTTTTATTCATATTAATTCAGCAAAAATCATACAAAATTTAAATAAGTTTGCTTGAGCCTCATTTGGAAATCATTGGGATCGGTTAATACGCTTATGTGCTAAAAGAAAAGAAAAAAAACAAATTTATTAACCATTCACAAAACAATTATGAAAACGCATGTTATCCAACAACGAAACATCAGCTGCGACACAATATCATTAGACATGTTCATAGTGAAAGTACAAGGAATTGAAAGAGACCTCTCAATGATGAGGATAAGTTGCAATTTGACGAAAAGAACAGCAAAAACTGAAAAGTTTTGACAAATTCTTTGGAAAAGAATAATATCGTAAATTTTAAGACTGATCGGTGTACAATAACTGCATTCAGCATCTTCATTCATTCAAACCTCAATTAGAGGCTTGTGAGACCTTTTACCACTTTACTACTTTAAAAAAAATCAGGCAAAAATAGCAAATTCAAAAAAAAAATTGAGAGGGAAAAATGTTGACGCCAAAAAATAATAAATTTTTCGTATGAACTTTTCTATTTCAAATTAATCACTTAATTATTTAACTTTGAACTGCTTTGAGGTTTTTCTTTATTTACTAATATTGCTTGAAAAATAGAAAAAATTGTGAACATATATATAAAAACCAAGAAGTTTTTGAGGAAACCCGTAGTATCAACAATAAAGTCAATTGCTTTCAACGGAAGTCAATGAATACACTACTATACGCCTCCATTGGAAGAAAATGATGTTTTTCATTCATAGGTTATTAATAGAAAATAACAATAAGTCCTATGACTTTGAAAACCAGATCAAATACAGGCAAAACCCAAAAATTCAGTAAAAAAGTGCGAGAAGAAAGTATCGCTGCAACTTAAAACAAAAGCTTTCATTTGAAAACATTGTCTATGATCCAATGAAAGTCCTGTTTTAGTCAATAGAAACCATCAATATTAGGATAGTATGATAAGATTTCAAAAGGAACCAAATTATTAAAAGGTATCCAAAATTTAAAAAATATATGAAAACTCGTGCCTTCGAAGTCATAAACCATTTGGTGGAAAATAAAAACAATTACCAGATTAATTTTGGTTGCAGTAGAAAGGAAGAGGGTCCTTTCATTGCTGAGACGGACTGACAGTTCACAGAAATAAGCTTTAGATCAGTTGTTGTACAAAAAAGTATTAACAGCCATTAGCTGTCCGCTCAATGTACTAGATAGGTTCACTTAATCCTCATCACGAAGCTTATTGCACTTTTAGTCATAGGTTCTATGGAATAACACTACAAAGATTTAGTTTAATCTCAAAAAGAAAATCAAAAATTCATCAAGAACAACGAAAACTCAGAGTCGAAGCCAAAAAAACACGAGTGATTTTTTGAAAACGAATGTTTTAAACTGGGCATCATTTGACGGTAAATGATACTTGTCATTAGCGGAACCTCTATATGAAAATCGACGAGTCTCCAAGCGAATTAAAAAAACAAAAAATTTGAAAAAAATTTTCTAAAATACAGCTCTCAAATAGATTCCGATTTTTTTTTTACAGTAAACTTCCCTATGAGACCGGAACTAGCCTTTTTTATCGCCTTTCGTTTATTGGAAACACAAAAATGATTCACTTGATAGCGTGAAATGAAATTTTGAATAAAAAAATTAGAAAATTAGAATAAACTCATGAAAATTAGAGTAAACGCAATTAGAAAATTAGAATAAACTCATGCCACATATCCCGTGTTCACGCAAAACTTTAATCCTCGATAACTCCGCGAAAAAAACGAAATTCAACATTTTTTTAAATTTCGAACCGTACGCAAAAATTTGATTATATAGTTTCTCCGCCCAAAAGTGGGGTTGGAACAATAAATTTGATCAGACATGGTTCTGAGTGCAAGTCAGTCTGGACGATGGTCTGGAAATGATCTGGACAAATTCTGGGAACTGGTCTGAAACATATTTTCATCAGAGCTGATCTCGGACTAGAACGGTCTAATCAGAGGTGGTTTTCAGTCTCAACGAAAAATTTGAGAGCGGTCTAATTTTTAATCGGAGGTCTGATCGGCAAGGGATGGCTAATCAGATGTGATTTCTTGCTAGATCTATGCCTTGGAAAGCCTCTCACAAATTTTGGAATGTATTCTGGAGAAAAACCGCTGCATCTGCCAGCTAAAAGAACCAACCGGCTCGTATGTGGCTAACGGTGAAACAAAAACGAAACAAAAATTTTCAATGTGGACAATAGTCACCTAATTCTGCAATTTGTTGACAAAATTTGAACTAATTTTACTCAATGCTATAGCGATTCACAAACTCACACTTTCAACTCTAAACTTCACAAATATGTCTCCAAACATGGTAACAATTTCTAGCAATTTTTTGGATAAAAATGTATCTTTTGCGTATGTTTTTTTGGACGCGTATAGACAACTGCTTTGGTTTACTCAATTGTACTCGTCTTGTCTCTTCTCTACAAAATAAGGGAGAAAAAGTAAATTACAAAATAAAATTGAATAAACATAAGGGGTTAATAAATGTGCACAACATCAGTTAAAGTTTAATTTCATCTACACTACTAATGCTCCAAAATAACTGTTTGTTCATCTGTCAGATGAGGCATATATAATTAATAAAATCTCAAATCTGTACATTCGTAAGTGTTGCCGCCATACCACTGGCAGTATTGCCCTCCGAAACACTCCACGTCCGAGTGGCAAGGCATGCCTCTCTTCGCCGAATCCCTCTCCAAAACTGCCCCAGGGTAACCCCTTTCAGCTGGCCACTGGCCCCTTTGTCGTCTCCTCCAAGGTGCATCGGCCTGTACCATCACCACCACAATCAAAAGAAGCACAAAGGCACTTTGTCGAAGCATGTTTTCCAGTTCTAAATCAAATCAAAACATCACAGTAATGAGGGTTTCCCTAGCGCTCAACTCAACGCATTCTATCGAACAATGTTTTAATCGCCCGGGTCGAGGTGTCACCGCTAGAAATTGCTAAAAGATGAAAGTTTTGCGGTGAATTTGAGTAAAACTTTTGAATCAATGCAATGAATGCGGTGAAAAGAATTTTTTAAGCGGTGAATTTTTTTCAGCGATTAAGCGGTGAAAAAAAATTTTTTTACCGCTTAAGCGCTACCAGTAGAATGCGGCGAAAAAAATTCAGCGCTACCTGCAGAATGCTGTGAAAAAAATTTCACCGCTAAAATCGCAAACCTTACAAATATTCACCGCGCTGATTTCAACGCTTATCTTAAATTCAAAGGAAATATGAGTTATTTATGTGAGAGACGGCGCAGTGGAATACGAAGTTGTTGACACGTCGGAGGAGAGAGGTCCAAACCCGTGCACGGCAGATTCTTTTTTGTACGCAATCCGGTAAATGCGGTGAAAAAATTTTTTCACCGCTAAAAATTGAAAAATTCACCACATTCAACGCTTAAAGATGCAGGCGCTTTGCGATGAAAACAAGTTTTTTTTCAACACTATTCACAGCTAATCTTACATTATTTTTTGACCAAACCTCGACCCGGGCGCCAGCGCTGAATGTGCAATTAAAACACTCCCGTGCACATTTTAAAATGCCGAAAGTCTGCAGTGCCAGAAGTTAAAAAGCCAGAAGTACCTACTTAGCCAGAAGTTGACTTCCGTTGACTTTTGTCATTTTAAAACGTGCGCGTCTCGTGTTTCAAGTATGGTTACCTGACTCTATAGAAATGAATTCAAAATTCTCACATAATATCTCAATCCGCTTCGCTTAGGAGTTTGATAACTGGATTTTGAGCGAAGCGGGTTGAGCCGAGTGAAGCTCTTAGCCGAGCGAAGCGGTCCACGATAAACGTCAGAAGTTATCAGTGACTTCAAGCAGAGTCACGTAACCATTACTTAAAATGCCTTCGATTTCCCACATCAAAAGACGTATCCGCCATATTAAACAACAACTGTTTCTATCTTTTGCTTTTTATCTGTGTAATTGTGTTTAATTTATTTTGATTGATTTTACATCTCTTCGACAGTCAAGTGGGGGTTTATTTCCGTAGTTTTTTTCCTTGGGGGTTTTTCCTATCTTATTTTGGATGGTTTTTTTTCTGTGGGGGTTTTATTCTGAAACCGAATTTTAGTATCTGATCACTTTCGCTTGATTACTATGTTTTTATCAAAAAAAAAACTACAAGAAAAATAGAATACAAATATGAAACTAGATAAAAGAAAAGATTTTACAGAGAAATAAGATAGAAACTTACACTGTTAATTAAGCTGTGAAGCTTTGAACGTGTTGTTTGAATAGAAAGTTTTCAAAAAATGATGGTTTACTACTGTTTGCCCCTTTTTTATACTCTACTTCTAACTCTCTCAATCAATTTTCACTCATCTGATTGGCCAGTTTCAGTTCACTTGAAAGATATTGAACTGATTTAGAAGGTTTTCAAAAAGTTGAATACTGTGATAGAATGTATTAATGAATTGTTTACTTTTTGAGCTATGCATTTTTCTATTGCTAGTTTGGATTGAAAACCAGAAACGAACGAGTAGTTAGTTATGCATATCTACTCAGCTCAGATCTAATATTCAAATTGTGCGTAGTACAAAAGTTATTAATAAGTTCAATTTTTCTAGCATTGCCATGTAAGTTTCAATTAAAAAAACTTTAAACAAATACTGAACTATTTGCTCGTTGATAGATCTCAACTTGCGTATACTTAATTTGATACTTCCTTTGTAGATATTGTTGACTATGGCATAAGTTAGCATAGATGCGATAGAAATTCTCAAAAAAGATATTCAGAACTTCAGTTCAGACAGAAATTGACTGTTCATAAGAGTGATTATAATACCAAATTGACAATTTATAGTACCATAGATTCTTTTGAGTGGATATTTGTAATGGTGTTTGTACAGTTCTCCAATTCAAGCAAATTGTTTTGAAGTTCTCAATTAAATCTCTGACTAGTATAGTTATTTTAAACAAATTGTGTTCTGTGCAGAATTCAGTTCATAATTTTGAGTCAAAAGGCCAGAAAATTTGGCTATTTACAGTATGCACTTTTTTCAAAATAAGTACAAAATTGAAGTATAAAAAAGACAGATTCGCGCGAAGTACCTATAAGATATTAAATTGAACTTAAAGTTCACATGCTTCCTCAAATATCTCAAACTGCATTTCCAACTCAGGCTTTATGAAAAATCATTTTTATTGCACAATTTTACTCTACTGAAGACTCAATTTAATTTTTCCACAAATTCAGAGCATAAATGCATCTAATCATAAATCAAGTTCTTTTTATATGATAAATCATGCGCTAATAGCTGATGTGTCTGAAAAAGTTTTTAAAGTTGACTGGAGATGATAAAATTCTGTAATTCAAGAATAAATGGATATAAGTTAATTTGCCTTCATAAAAACTACCGAACTTAAAAGTGAGCATTGTTTTAAATAACATAAGTTAGTTCACTGCGAAAAAGTGCTTTTTCGGGCCTCAAAAAGACATCTCAATTCTCAATGTTGCTGATCTAACGAATTTGAACTCATGAAGCAACGTTTATCTGACAGAAGGTTACAAATTTCTGGAAGTTTTGTAATGATTCTTATAGCACAATGTAAGGAAACATAATCAGACAATTTCATACAATAAACACATGTAATCAAACTTTTGCTAGTTTTCATACGAGCATATTTTTACTTCCTAATCCGCTCTTGCTCATTTTAAACTTTTTTTAAGAATTTCATACAAGTGGATATCCCAATTTTTACAATTCAAAGAATTTGAAATGTATTGGGGCGCTGTATTTTTTTCAAGATCTGTTCACACATTTTCATGATTTTTGAAGTTCAATTGGAGTAGTGATTTTGAAACATGAAGTGGAGCGAAAAAGTGAGTGGTTTTGAGGCGTGAATTTTTTTCACTCTATTTTTAAAGTTGTTGGAGCTGAGCTTAAGGAATAACAAAATTGCGTAGGAAGTAAAAATTCAGCGCAGATTCAAAACAAATCCAAATAAATGCGTAGGACGAAAACTATTACTGTGTTCTATTTTTGTCCGGAATATCCGTCCCCTTTGCGGGAAAACAGTGTATAGCGAATCAGAAACAGCCGCGTATGCTACGTAAGCAGGAAAAATTGTTAACAAACAGAACAAAAATAAAAACTCGCACTTTTTTGTCAGCCTCGCAACTCGAGCTAGCACATAAACTCAGCAATAAAATTATTGCAGCATTTTTGTATATTTGTTACTGCGTCTTGCCAAAACCAAACCTTTGAGCAGTATATCTGTTAAATTGTTACTGTGTCTTGATGCCAAAATTTGTCTTGAGCATGATTCTATCTAATATTGTGTCTTGTATCGAAAACGTCTCGAACAAAGAATTAAATTTTCTTTGTCCTGATCTCTAATCTTCGACTCGTGAGTACTCTGCGACAATTGCAACACACACACCTAGGTTTAAGTTAGAAACCAATTTTTCATATTACTTCTCAGGCATATATTTTTGCCTTAGATTTGTTTCATCAAAAAACGATTGAATTGGTAAAAATATAGAGATCCCGTATTGTGTGATCTGTGAACCCAGTTCAATTGAGAAAAAAATCCAAAACTAAGTTAGTTAAATTAGTTAATGCAACGGAAAGTACAGCAGAACAGATATACCGTTACAAAAGCAAACTGCATAAACGAAGTACCCGGACAGATTTTGTAACTACTCAGAACGAACTGGGCGGTGTAAAACTTTCTTTTTTAAGCACAAGGAGAGCAGCCGTTACATTTGGTGCGTCGACCCAGACAGTAATTTACAAACTGCTGTCCAACTCAACAAGTGGAGTGCCAAAGGCATCAACGAACAAAGCAAAACTCCACAGGCAATTCAACGATGCAAAGTCAATGAGGCAAAATGCATTAGAAATCAAATAGCAAGGCTTAAATAAAGCAAATAAGCAAAAAGATTCAAGCTGCAATCCCAAAGTACAGACAAAGTTAAACTAATTTCAAATTACAGTAAACTTCTTCCGAAAAATGTTCTCTGATGCCGCAATTTATCAGGTATCTTCTTTCATCATTATTTGTTTATTAGTTGGGAATTTATTCGAATCAAATGACCTCCGGACAGTGGTGTTTTCTCTCCAATGCAGACGCTACACGAAGTGAGAAATTCACCATCCACAGATGTGGGCAACAGAGCCTCATACCGCAGCCCATTTTTGCGGTCTTGTGAAGATTGATGGTGTTTAATGTGGTACGTGTCGTTATATTTTTTCTAGGGACGGACGCCAGTTTTCATACATTTTAATGCGATTCCGTCATGATTGTATTCTTTTCTTACAATCAAAAATTTTAATTTTGCTTGATTTATGTCTGATCATGGTAAAAATCAAGTTCGATTCTGTCAAGTACAAAATCATGGTTTAAAAAGTTTTTCTGAATTTTTCCTGCCCAGAAAAACCTATAAATGGACTGCAAATGTACTGATTCAGAACTGATTTTTTGAGTTAGTATGGGAATGTAAGGATTCAGCGCTGAATTGTCCTGGCACTAGGGTCCGGGTTACGTTAATGATATTTCCTGTGAATTTAAGATAAGCGTTGAAATTAGAGATGAACATTTGTAAGGTTTGCGATTTTAGCGGTGAAAAGATTTTTTCACCGCATTGATCGCATTGAGCGCAAATCTTACACTTTTTACACAAATTCACCGCAAATCTTACATCTTTTAGCGATTTTTAGCCGACACCTCGACTCGGCGTGTTCTTTAGTGAGCTGAATTATAAGCTTCGTTTTTAGCTGGAAGTTTCGGTAGAGCAGCGATTACTGTTCAACTGGGACCCTATTACGCTAACTCTAGTGTCGCGAAGGTAGCATGAACTCTTTTGCTGAGATATTGCTACAAATGTAGATATGCAGGGTTCCCCAATATTTTGAGTGAGATCTGTCTATTGATGTCTGAGAAAGTATTCTTCTGAATATCGCCTCGAATTGTTTTGGCGCAAAATTGTCGCAGTTCCTTCTCAATTTTTATAAATGTTTTTGTTTACGGGAACCATGTTACAACATATTCAATAATTTGCAAAACAATAATAGCTTTTTTAAGAGTTTCGAAATGCAGTTTGATTATGCAATAACGCTGACGCACTCAAAAATGCTATTTTCTCTTTTTCGTTTTTGAATATTTTTAATCATTGCTTGATTTTAGGGAAGAAAAAATATTGATATTTCAGGTCGCAATAAATATCTGCTGAACCCAAAGCCGTAATTTTATTTTTCTAAAAGTAAATGGTTTATTATCCGCACGGCTCACAAGTTGCTAAATTATAAGTTTCTGTTCGTAACCCTGAACGGCTCAACAATTTCAACTGTTCCAACAATCAACAGATTATGTTGGAACAGTTGAACCGTCAAACCAGACTCAATTTCGGTGTCATCCGAAAAATAAAACTTGCAAATTGTTTTTCGTCAAAAAATACCTTCGCAAGAGTCTTTGTCTAAGACGAAACAAACAGAGACGTTTCTCGGTATTTCTTTTGTAGAGTAGTTATTGAACTGAATGTGAGACATTAGGTCTTTGCGCACTTTTTAAACCAGGTAATTTTTTGAACCGAGGGTCAAAGGTATCTCTAGGCATCACACTGAAAATAAGATCGTTTTTTGAGATCCACTGGATCACGCACTTACCATAAGAACATTGTTGTTATCGATAATAACTGTTCTCATAGTTTAGATTTTTTGTAGAATTTAAACAAAAAAGCTTAAACGTAATGCAATCCAAGTTGACTTTTCCTCACAACTTTCTAACATCCAATCTGGACGAGAAATGTTAACTCTGACCTCGGAACTACAAACGTTGAGCGGCACGCCATGCTGGTATCTCTATATTAAACACGAATTGTGAAATAACCATCAAGTTTCTTTTTCACTACCCGGGTAGTCATCGAAATAGCTTCTACAGTGGAGCTTGAAAAGAAGGACTGCACCTTCATACGTTCTCCGCTCATCTCTAAAGATATCACTCACGATGCCTAACTTTCTTGCAATGAAAGTTCCTTCTAAACGTTGCCCTCTATAGTTCCGTATAAAGCATCGCCTATCTGAAAAAAACATAATGCCCTCTGTATTTAATGCGAAAAAACCTATGCACAATTATTATTAATAGCAGGCAATGTTCAATTAAAAGACAATGTGATAACGACAGCTTCATAGCATATCAATGTCGAATAAGAGCTGCAAAATTTCGAAACTGTGGCTATATTCTGCTTTGACACTAGTCTATCTTTTTCTGCCACTATTTTATGCCAATTTTATTATGTGAAGATTGGTGCAAAATTATTGATGGATAAAAAATAGGCAAACAATCCCATTGAACGGATAGTTGGTTAAAAAAATTTAGTATTGCTTGTTCGAATTTTTCAACCCTTCGGATTTGACGCGGAGTTTGGTAATTTCTCGATGTGAAACAACCGTGTGGAATAAAAGAAAAACGTTTAGAGAAAACAGCAATTTGTAAATTTGATTGTGGTTATGACTTGAATTTATAATTCGTAAATTCAATGACGTAGTTCGTTTAGACTAAGAAGTACCTTGGAACTTTATTGATGACCAATCAACTTACTATTTGAGGATCACTGGTGAACAAAAGAAAAGTTGCATTTTGATTCCAAGAACAAATGTTTGCTCATATGGACATCCGGTTTGGATATGAGCAACAGATTATTTTGAAGAGCGTCTGGGAATTTTAAACGTTCCTACTTCTTGTGTACTGTAAATTTTCAAGATAATTTATAGGCAATCAGAATTTTTCTTGCCAAGTCTTTACACTTTTTTAATGATTTTTAACATGACTAGATTTTGACATGACTAGATTTTCACATGATTTTTGACATAATTTTTGCGAACTGTATTTAATGACAGATATTCAAAAACAAATTAGGTTGAAGAACGAAAGCGTTTTGAAGTAACAACAGCATAATGATGAACTAAAATCAAAACGTGTTTTTCTTAGTTTGTTAGTTTTTACTAGCAGCATAGTAGTTATTCAGAATTACGACTAAAGTAGACGTAGAATTTGAAAATCACTCTTGCTTAAACTCACTAAGTTGCAATCCTTTTTGAATTCTTCGTTGATCATATTTGCTGCAATCATTTTACAAGACCTTTCCGGTGTCAACCTAGCAAACTAAAGTGTTTTTTTTATGTCACTCTAGGTTCACAATTGATTCCTTGGGACTTTTATTAGGATCATAAAAGATCCTTAGATTTTGTGCAGGGATAATAATTGCTTTAATCGCTTCTAAGTTTTTATCTTGTTTGTTGTTGATGATAGTCTCAGCGAAGTTATTGCGAGACTCTTTCAGTGTCACCACAAAATTTCGTAATGTTTACATAGGTGTCATATCAAGATCATCTTTGATTTTTGTCCTCTCCAACTAGGGTCATATGCCTAACGGTCCCCTCAGACGGGGACCGTTAGTTTCTTAACCACAAATACTTATGTCTGTCTCCTCAGTACATTAGTTCCACCATGGTCAGAATGAAATCATATATGGCCCTGTTCATTAAACAAAACAAGAAATTTCGACCAGTAATAGAAACTTTACAAACACTTTTCCAAATATAATATGTTCGATATGTTCTCTCATTAAACCCAAGCAAAGTTTGAAAAGATAACAGTTTCTTGTAAATGTTTTAATAGAAACTTTACAAACACTTTTCCAAATATAATATGTTCGATATGTTCTCTCATTAAACCCAAGCAAAGTTTGAAAAGATAACAGTTTCTTGTAAATGTTTTTCATGTTGTAACTCATAAACAAATTTGATCACGAAAATTAGAATTTGCCTCAAGCGGTCCATAGAGCATTCATTGGTGTTTTTTTACTCATGATAATAAAGAAGTCATGTCCACGTTTTATCCCCACGTGGACATGACTTCTTTATTATCACGAGAGAAAAAAAACCACCAATGAATGCTGTATACACGGCTGGAGGCAAATTCGAATTTTCATGATCTAATTTGTTTATGATTTGCAATATGAAAACCATAAGGCCTAGATCCTTACAGATGAACATATACACATTCGATGTGGATCTGAGTACGAGATCCCTTTGAATTGCGCCTGAAATTATTAACACGATTTTAATTTCTCCGGAGAATCAGCCGTGTTTCATTGCTTTTCTTAATAATAAAAATAATAATTGAATTTATTCACGGAACCGAACAATATAATCATATCAATAAATAGAAACAAATTCCGTAAAAAGGACACATGATTGAGCCATAGCTCATCCAGCATATGCTCTAATTCTTGAATAAATTTCACTCTACCAAGATTTAAAAGACAGCCACAAATTATAAAGTTTTCTGAAACGTTTTTCATAAAAGATATCAAAAACAAAAAAGGTCGAAAAAATGGTGAGTGACAATTGTGCGGTTATTATTTTGGGAATGATAGCGCTGCTGATTGGTTCATCATTGATATAGATTCCCTGCACAATAAATTGTATCTAGTTGATTTTTTCCAGAAAAAGTTTTGCGTTTTTTCCTCAAATTATTGTGCAAATGTCTCACTTGAACCAGAAGTTAAAAATGATAAGTTAAAACACTTTCAAATTTCTCAATAACTTCTGTTTTTTTTTCGGTTTTGTTGGTTTAATTTTAATTCTATCAGCTTCTTCTGAAGGCAGTTTTAAATGTCAGTAACATTTGGTCGGAATGCAAAAAAAACAAACATCAGCTATTAAATTAAACTGCCATTACACTTTCCTACTGTTTTTTGTTGAAGAACACATTTTGTTATTATAAGAAACATGGTAGCAAATGAAACACTCCAAATGTTTCAACAATTTTTAACTGTTTCTTTGATTTCGTACAAATATAATGAAGATTTCTCTGTGTTCAAACAAGGATCGTGCCTAGACGTATTGTGCGATTGTGCGGTTTCGCTGATATCCAATATGATCCATTTCGTTAAAACTACAAAAAATGGCTACCCGGGAAACCATCTATTGGAAAACCTTTAACCATCTATATTAGAAATCACTTTGTGAATATAATTGCTTCATAACCCCTCCGCACCTTAGCGAGCAATTAATTTTCAAAATTATCCCCGTCCCCCCCCCCCCCCATTAATCACACGTTGTAATTTTTTTCCAAATAACCGCCCAAGTCACTGACAATAAAGCTTTCCTTGCTTCGATGCTCAGTTAAATATAATTCTTACTAATCATACGAGGTCATTAACGATTAGTATGATTTCTTAGTAGTCAAAAACGATCAAATATAGTTTTTAGAAACCACACAGGAATCACAAAAATTTGAAAGCCGATAAACTGCATAATTTAAAATTTTGTTGGAAATTGAGAAAATGTCCTGGATAATGTAGTCAGAGGGCATTTAACTTTAATATTTCGTATGTGCAGTCCGTGTTTGACTATTTGTCTGCGCTAGAACTATCACTTTGAATTTTAAAAGTTTAAAAAATGATTTCAATTTGGTATCAAATCTTTTGCCTTTCTCTAAAAAATGATCATTTACAGTTATAAACTGGCTTCAGAGAATTTTAAAGTTTGGGTCAGCTAGATAGATTTATTCTTTCTTTTAGCACCCGAATATTGAATAAATATTTGATTTAGGACAGCCACATGATTTCAGACAGCCAAAAGTAATAAAGTTTTCTAAAACATTTTTCCTGACATATCAAAAACAAAAAAGGTCGAAAAAAATGCTAAGTGACAATTGTGCGGCTATTATTATGGGAATGATATCGCTGCTGATTGTTTCGTCGTTCAACCCGGGCATAGGAAACTAATTTTTAAATTGACTAAGCTAAATTTGACATCTAACTTCGGTCAAACTTAGGTCAAGATAAACATTTAAGTTGAACTAAAGTATTTGCATGTACTGTTTGAGTCAAACAAGATCCTGTAATAGGACATAGGGATCGAGCTTGGTCATTCCTTAAGTTGAGGATTAAAAATTGCGATGTTGACGACAACATTTAGGATAAATATGAGCTTCTTTCCTTTTATTAGACAACATTAGCAATTTTTTCCACAATCACTCTTTAATATTTAACAAAAAATTAGAAAATCATAGTCAGAATTATAATCAGATAAAAAAGAACTCCAGGCCTATTTGAGCAGTATTTCTCTTACAAGCAAAAAACTATGCCGTTGTAAAATTATTCCATTTTCGAGGTCTAATTATTAAAATGCGGTTATCATAGAAAACAAAGTACAACCTGGGAAATGAGTGATTGTGTGCAATTATTATTTTTCTCACCAATAATACGCGGTGCTCACAAACATTAATGAAGCTCTAATCTTAAAAAATTGTCGAAAAGTATCTTGAAAGCTTTCTTTAGAAATAGTTCGGTTATATAAATAGAAGCGTAAATAATAACTAAATCGGTTTTTTTTTCGAAGCGTTTTGAGAGCTTCAAATTTTTGATGGTCTTCCGGTTGTCTCTTCCCTACAAATAAAAGCAATTATTGTAAATAAAATGACAAAAGATAATTCTGTTTGTAGGTTATTGAAATTTTACAAATTCACTGAACATTTATTTGCCTCTACTGATCAGAAAGAATTCCTTGTTTCGAGTCTGACAAAGCAGGTATTTTTAATAAAGAGCATCGGCCGAACATTCATTGAAAATGCCACAGGAGGTGCCTGGCGGACATTGCCAGCTCCCATTGCAATGAATTTCTCTCTTCGCCGAATCCCTTTCAAAAAATGCCCCAGGGTACCCCCTCTTAGCTGGCCAGTGATCCATTTGTCGTCTCCTCCAAGGGGCTGCGGCCTGCACCACCACCACAATCAGAAGAAGCACTACAGCAGTTTGTCGAAGCATGTCGTTCCGCTCTAAAATTAACTACCAAAGTTATAGAAAAGCGTTATAAAGAAATGAGAGCTTTGGTAGCTCAAATTGTAGCCCGATAACCTAAAAACGTCAAAACGAATATAGTTATTAATTTTTGTTTGTGCAAGCAAGAAAATGAGAAACAAAATACCTTAAAGTACGCTACGCATAGCCAATCAAAAAACGAGATAACCCGAAAGCTAAATATAGATTGGTTAGTTTAAAAATCCTTTTTTGTTTTCGTTATCGTTTGGCTGATACGAGGATAAATTGATCCGATTAGAATTCGTATAATAGCAGAATTGTTTTTTTGAATAAAATCCAAGAAACCAACTGAATAAAAACTGACTGCTGGAAAATTTGTGAGTGATAGCATCAATTGCAATTATTTATTATTCTTGATTCGAGCGTTTCTTTTTCAATTACATAAAAAAATGATTTTCGATGGCTGATTTTCTTTTCAGATCTGATCAACTCTAACCAAAAACTATTTTTCTGTTAAAAATATTAGAAGAAAAATTCTCTACACGTGTGAAACTTTGAAAAATATATAAAAAGTTCTATTCAAACTCACAAGGTTTGTTATATGCAGTGAAGATTTGAACGTCTGTTGTTTGTAAACAATTTGTTTAAAAATAATGGTTTGATCTTGCAACTTTAATTTATACTCAATTTTTAGTGGTGTAACTATTGTTTATTCATTGGCCAAATTCAGTTCATCAAATGTAGCTGAATTGATGTAGAAGAAGTGAACTGACTGAAACGTAATATTGAATTAACTTAGATGACGAAAAGTTAGATTTTCTGTAAATTCGGAGCTCTTTCAGAGACAGAATGTATGCACAGACAGATACAGAGTGCATAACTTAACTGAATAATTTTCTCAACCAAAGTTTATTGCATAGCCAGTTATAATTATAAACCATTAGTCATTTGCTTTTTTGATAGCCACGACTAATAAGCTCAGGCAATTTATACAAAATGTGTTTACCATTGAAGCAAGTAAGCATTTATTTGTGATATCGGAGTTTGTTTTAGCAAAAAGGTCTTTTAAACCGACATAGTTCGTTTTGTTGATTGTTATTCACTTCGGTTCGTGCACTTAATTTAAGACTCCGGCCCGAGCATTTTGGACTGGCAAAAAATGAAAAAAAAAAAAGAAAAGTACATGTATTACGTAAAGTAATTATTTCTGCATCAACTATATACAATACAGTTATATTATTAATAAAGAACATGCGTATAAGAAACGTATAAATTTTTTTCACGGTAATTCGGTTAAAGAGTGAACAGTTTGGACTGCAGAGGAAAATTTATCGGCTATTCGTGATTTTATTTGAGTACAATGCCAAAACTCGATCGACTTGATTTTGTAGTTCTCTTTGATTCTTGCTGTTGTTATAAAAAAGACGGAGCTTCAGTTACAAAAATACAAAAGTTATTGTTACTTGAGAATGCCGCCTTTATACATGCTTTTTTCAAAAATTAACACGTAAAAATGATTGTGAAAATTAAATAAGATTGAGAAAATTAAACAGATTGACGTGGAAGAAACTCAGAAAGATTTGAATTGAAATTCAATTCGACTTGGCTACTGAGAAAATTGAAAGAACTTTGTTCACTGGAATAATAGGAAAAGTGTCACAAAATTTACATTAAAATTAAATTGAGGATTTTATTTGAAATTTCTTTTACTGTAATAGATTTCAGCTCCTTCTTTAAAAATAGAACAAAAGAGTTTATCTCCCCTGCAACAAAAATTTGCGCTCTTTGATTAGAGTTGATAAACAAATTCAGTTGTAAAAACTTCAGACTGAATTCCACGCGACTATATTGTAAATGTTCTGTTCATAGTCTTGATATTTTAGCAAAAAGAAAATTAAATTACAAAAGTATAAATTACAAAAGTGTGTATTATTATCACCGATAGGGAAAGTATTGATTCGTCACTAAGGTTTGTTCAGGGGACTGAAGATGATATCTCGAACCCCAAAGATCCTGATTTTGTCGACATCTAGTCTAATTTAGTCGATTCAGTCTAAAATTGATGCAACCTCAACAGTTTCAACGATATTTATCTTGTGGTAATCGTATTTACTCGTGAGGAATTTGATCCAGTTCACTCTAACTCAAACTTTTTTAGGGTCGAAAAATTTATCTCCGGTTGAATTTTCATAACGGTAATATTTAAGGTTTCATGGACCATTAAAACATACAGGTCCATTATGGGTTGAGATTGGGCACTGAAACAAAAAGCTTAACTGCAATTACAAAAAGCTCAAACGTATCTACATATATATGTTTATATTTATATATAAATATATATATATATATATATATATATATATATATACAGGTGTATGAAGGAATGAAATGCCAAATGTGACTAACCTGAAGGAATACTGAGCAAAACGAAGAAGAAGATAGTTTGAATTTGATAAGTTTTTGTTCCAATGTAAAAAAACTTAAAAGTTTTGCGAGTCTGAAGCCGCACAAGTGGTATTAACTTTATGCTTTTATTGCCCATATGTTTGAATTAACAAGTAAGTGCGAAATAATGGAACGGGAAGCTCTCTCAATTTCAATATTTGGAAAGAAGTTTCAAGTGGAGTTTCGAACTGAAAATAGTGCATGAGAATGAAAAGAGGACAACATATCATGAATATTGACCGAAAAATTTCAGATACTGAGGTTAAAAAAAATGTCTGTATATTGGTTCAAAATGTGATTTTATGAGTTCAGTACTGTGTTTGAATGTTTGAATTGCAAAATAGTTTGAATGGAGCGCCTGAGATGTATTTTAGGGAGTAATTTGGCGCCAAAACCAGATGAGACTTTGAAAAACGTAGATGAAATACTAATAAGGAATTGGGTTTATAATAAATATTATTTAGTGATAATTATTACCAACAGTTTCGGTTTTTTTATGAGAAAAGTAAAAAATAGAACAAAATTGGTAATTTTTGAGATAAGAATAATGAATAAAGTTTTTTATGCTATCAATAATGGATATGGCAACCAAGTTTTATAAGGTAACAATTTAGTCGAGCAAATAATAAAGAGTAATTGGTTGTTGTTTGCATGGTAATTTCTGTATAGTTTTTGTCATTTATTACAGTTTTTTGACAAAAAAATGAAACAACTGATGTATCTTGGGCTAGGAATTTAAAAATGTTGTTTTGTGTTAGTTGAAACACAATTAATTTACAAGAGAGGTTTGTCTCTTAACACTTTGGCGAAACAAATAATAGTTATATATTGGATGCTGAATGCATGGTAATTTTGTTAATTTTTAACGATTTCAAATAAAAAACTATCATAATTTTGCAAACCAAGAGTTAAAAAAGAACAACCTGCTAAAGTAGATGATGTCAATTTGAATAGTCTTCAGTGTACAATGTCGTTCTTATTATTTGTGTTGAAACTGTGGATGAAAAGTATGAAAGATTGAGAACAGAAAGGCGTGATTTCGACCGTTTTGTCAGCGATTAACAAACTTATGTTTCTAAAAAGACCTCGTTGAAGTGTTCGTGTAACCCTTCACAAGATGGTAGACTAAAATTGAGTGGGGCAACCACAAAAAATTGGACTGAGTTTCAGTTCTATTAATAGCATACCTGTGCAATCGACAAACAAAACTGAATTGAGGAAAAATGCTCTTTAATAGTTTTTTTTGTGTCTGCATTTCCATTGCATTTCAATTCAACGCAAGCTGCATTTCCGTGAACTTCAGCGTGTCGATACCATTTAGAGTGTAATTTTTGTTCAAATGGGAAACAAATATTTGACATTAAAATTTTCCTTTCAAGACAAAATTGACTTTTACCACAAGAATTTTTTCCGAGAGTTTGGTACTTGAAATTAGACGAAAGATCTGAGAATTAAATTTTAGAGTAGTAAACAATTATAAAGCCAGCTTCAGAAAGGAGTGTCACACACTCGACAAACAAAATCAGCAAAGGAATAAATTTGATTCAATTTTCATAATTGAGGTCCATTCTTCGGTTCTTTTGGTGCAAAAGACTTGCTCACGGTTGAAATGTTGTTGCTTCAGCGACAACTTACGAAACAAAGGGAACATAAATTATTCTCCAGCTCCTCACAAACAAATTTTCATGGAAATTCGTTTTAATCCTAAAATAACTCTTCCAGCTGCTGAAATCGATCTTCTTGGCCAGTAAATATAAAAAAAATTCAAGGTATTTATTTTATCTCGACAAACTGCAAAGAAAAAATAAACAAAGGCAACGAACTGGTTATGAAAGTGATCTGTTAGGGAAACACCAGTTTGAAGTTGGAAGGGCAAAAAAATCACGACAAAAAATACAAAGAAAGCAAGTGAAAGTGACAAGCAAATTAATTCCCAAAAGGTGGAGGCAATGTTTGAGCGTACACCGGAAAATTTTTGTCTTCTTGCCAAACAATACTGTTAATTTATATGACGAAGTGAGCATATATTGTTAACAACCACACAGTAACAAAGAACCCTGCCTCTAGAATGCATATAAGCGATGACTGTTGTAAAGTACCTCGATTTTCTTATCAAGTTAATACTTCAACGATCAGCTTCCTGATTCCCTCAAGTCCACAAAATCCAAACTGTTCAGTGTACCTTGTCTATTCGCCTGTTTCAACCTACTTACTAAATATAACTTAACGAAGGCAATTTTTCGTGGAGAAATGATGAACAGAATTGACGAAGCGGTTTATTCTCTGAGCGAAAACTACCGAACGCTGATTGTGTTTTTTGCCAATAGTGTTCAAACTGAAGCTGACTTTTTGCCTACCCGTAAGATTGATAGATTTTATAGTATCTATAGTGCTGATCTGTGCTGTGAGCTTTTTAAAAATACTTGAAATATTAAATAGTGGCTCTGGTTTTTTGCATGTTGACAAGAGTTTGATAATGATAAATTTAATAAAGAATTAAATTTTCCTATTAATGACTGAGTCCTTTTTCCCTTTGAAGAAAAATTGAGCTAAAAAAAGAGATATTTAAAAATATATTAAGGCATATGATTAGCAAAGCGTAGCAAACCATTATTGTTCATTTCCAATAGAAAAGAAGAATTAATTATGATAAACAGACCGCACAAGTAGTATTAACTTTATGGTTTTATTGCCCATATGTTTGACTTAACAAGTAAGTGCGAAGTAATGGAACGGGAAGCTCGCTCAATTTCAATATTTGGAAAGAAGTTTCAAGTGGAGTTTCGAACTGAAAATAGTGCATGAGAATGAAAAGAGGACAACATATCATGAATATTGACTAAAATATTGCAGACACTGAGTTAAAAAAATTGTCTAAAAATTGGTTTCAGAAGGGATTTTATGAATTTGTTACTGTGTCGGGAAATGCCTGATATGGTGGCCAATTTTGTTTTGGTGAAATTAAGCGTTGAAAATAGTTTGAATGGAGCGCCTGAGGTGTATTTTAGGGTGTAATTTTGCGCCAAAAACGGCCAAGATTTTGAAAAAAAGTAGATGAAATACTGTTAAGGAATTGAGCTTATAATAAATATTTTCAGTGACAATTATTACCAACAGTTTTGGTTTTTTAATGAAAAATTAATACAAAACTGTAAATATTTTTTCAGATAAGAATAAGGAATAAAATTCTTTATGCTATTAATAATGGAGTTGGCAACCAAGTTTTATAAGATAACAATTTAGCCGAACAAATAATAATGAGTAATTGGTTGTTTTTTGCCTGTTAATTTCTGTAAAGTTTTTGTCATTTTTTGGAGTTATTTGACAAAAGACTGAAACAACTGATGTATCTTGGGCTAGGAAGATAAAAAAATATTGTTTTGTGTAAGTTCAAACACAATTTACAAGAAAGTTTTTGTCAATTAACACTTTGGCGAAACAAATAATAGTTATATATTGGGTGCTGAATGCATGGTATTTTTGTTAATTTTTGATGTTTTCAAATGAAAAACTATCTTTTGTTGCAAACCAAGAGTTAAAAAAGAACAATCTGCTAAAGTAGATGATGTCAAATTGAATAGTTTTCAGTGTACAATGTCGTTCTTATTATTTGTGTTGAAACTGTGGATAAAAAGTATTGACAGATTGACAACAAAAAGGCATGATTTCGACAGTTTTGTCAGCGATTAACAAATTTACGTTTCTAAAAAGAACTCATTGAGGTGTTCTTGTAACCCTTCGCCACATGAGAGACTAAACTTGAGTGGAGCACCAACAAAAAACTGGACTGAGTTAAGTTCTATCAATAGCATATCTGTGCTATCGTCAAAGCAAAACCGAAGTGAGGAAAAATGCTCTTCAACAGTTTTTTTTGTTTTGCATTTCCATTGCAGTTCAGTTCAAAGCAAGCCGCTTTTCCTTGAATTTTTTTACAGCGTGTCGATACCACTTAGAGTGTAATTTTGTTCAAGTTGGAAACAAATTTTTGAGAAAAAAGTTTTCCTTTCAAGAAAATAGTGACTTTTACCACAAGTATTTGAAGAATTTTTTCCGAGAGTTTGATACTTGAAATCAGCTGAAAGATCTCAGAATTAAATTACAATGTAGTAAACAATTATAAGGCCAGCTTCAGAAAGGAGTGTCACACACTCGACAAACAAAATCAGCAAAGGAATAGTTTTGATTCACTTTTCATAATTGAGGTCCATTCTTGGGTTCTTTGGTGCAAAAGACTTGCTCACGGTTGAAATGTTGTTGCTTCAGCGAAAACTTACGAAACAACGGGAACATACATTATTCTACGGCTCTTCACAAACAATTTTTAATGGAAATGCTATTTAATCATAAAATAACTCTTCCAGCTGCTAAAATCCATCTTCTCGGCCAGAGGATATAAAAAAATTCAAGATGTTTATTTTATCTCGATGAAATGCCAAGGAAAAAAACCAAGGCAACGAACTGGCTATGAAAGCTATCTCAAAGAAAAACCCCAGTTTGAAGGTGGAAGGGCAAACAAAATCACGACGAAAAATACAAACAAAGCAAGTGAAAGTGACAGGAAAAAATAATTTCCAAAAGGTGGAGGCAACGTTTGAGCGCACACCGGAATATTTTTGTCATTTTGCCAAACAATACTGTTACTTTATAACACGAAGTGAGAATATATTGGATATATTGTTACCAACCACACAGTAACATAGAAGTTTGCCTACAGCTTCCATATAAGCGATGACTGTTGTAAAGTACCTCGATTTTCGTATCAAGTTATTGACTTCAACGATCAGCTTCCTGATTCCTTCAAGTCCACAAAATCCAATCTGGTCAATGTACATTGTCTATTCACTTGTTTCAACCTATTTACTAAAAATAACTTAACGAAGACAATTTTTCGTTTAGAAATGATGAACAGAATTGACGAAGCGGTGAATTAAAACCAGTAACACCAGTTGAACTTTGCAAACTCTAAGCGAAAACTACCTAAGACTGATTGTGTTTTTTTGCCAACTTTGTTCAAGCTCAAGCTGAATTTTGGCCTACTTGTAGGATTGATAAATTTTATAGTATCTAAAATGGTGGTCTTTGCTGTGAGCTTTTTCAAAATACATGATATATTAAAGAGTGGCTATGTTTTTTGCATGTTGACAATAGTTTGATTTTGATAAATTTAACAATGAATCAAATCTTTCTATTATTAACTGTGTCCTTTTAGCCTTTGAAGAAGAAATTGAGCTAAAATAAGTTTTTTGAAAATATTAAGGCATATGATTAGCATTGCGTAGCAAATCACTATTGTTCATTTCCAATAGCAAAGAAGCGTTAACTATGATAAATACTTCTCTTGCTAGCTTTGGGAATTTTTCCTCTGCAAAAACTCAATAAAATAATATTTCAAATGAATACATTTTCCCAGCAATTAGCGTTTTTCATCACAATCCATCAGTTGGGTATATGATAATTGAGTTTTTCGTCACCTTTCGTTCCGAACTAACAAAATATGTTGAGCTTCTTCCAACCAGAAATAAAATTTCTACCTTGGTTGCCAATGCTTCATCAAATTTCAATTGCACCCAAAATGAAGAATTTATAAGATCTGCTTGAATGAAAACAGGAGAAGACTCCTGCGTTGAAGTTATGTCAAGAGCTAAAAAATGTGATTGGGATAATTGACCAGCGTTATGGCATGCCCAAGTTTGTCAAGAAAATCCAGGGCTTCCAGAGTATTGAAGTAAATGCTGTGGTTAAAAATTGTTGGGACTAGAGCTTCAACAAAAAGTTTACCGCTTCTATAAACAATAATTTGGCTGATATTAAATTTCTAGCAGTGAAAAGGAGTAGCGCAATTAGTTCTCAGGTATGCTTGTTTTGTCGCCATTGCAAATATTGTACGTAGTACTTGTTCTTTCGAAAAAAATCCTCATGCCTCCTACTTCTTATTCCAATTGTAGCTAGAAAAATTCGTGGCGTTACTTCTGCGTAGAGATACACGGCAGGTATTTTTAGTAGGATTTTCTCCTCTGAGGGGAGTAAATTATTAAACATTGTGAGTTTTAAGTAAAAAATTGACCAACTTCTCGTCAAAGGCTTCTTCTTACGAATTCCTTGATTTGGCTTTCCACCCTTGGTTTTCAAATAAAGCATTCTTCCCGTTTCTGATCCGCTAGCTTGTTTTCCTACAGTTTGTTGCACAGTCAGTTTTTACTTTGTAACGACTTCTAGTAGCTTAGAAGTTGCCTGAAAAATTAGTTTAAAAAATCTGTTTGGCAAGAGGCTTCCAATTTTTGCTGCTAAGGCCCAAAAACCAATGTTTTGTTGGCAATAGTGTCCTAAAAACTTTGGTGACACTGATTGTTGTTGATAGTAGGCTTCCACCTACTCGAAATTTTTAAATTTCAAAGTCAATATAACTTTTCCTTTTCCAGCAAATAGAACTAGTTGTCCGGATTCGGTTCGCAACTGAATTTCAATTGACTGGATATTTTTTGATAATAATTTTTTATTCCAAATTTCTGAAAACATTTGTCTTTTGGCTCTATTTCGCAGATGGGACCGTTTTTCAGTCGTTTTTTTTTGAATCAATGACTGGAATAAGAGGAGCTTCAGTATCACCTACGTATTGATACTCAATTGTTTTTACTTAAATGAAAATTAGCTGCTTCCCTGCAGACAATTCAAAAGACTAATCCCCAATAAAGTTTTTACTTCGTCACCTACCTTGGCCTAATTTTCGAAAGTTTCAAACATCTTGTATCCAAAATGATAATCAGAGCCATCATGAAAGCCGTTGATTTTTTCGTTTTTACAAGAAAAGGGAACAAAACTCCATTGATTTATTTTATTGATTGCCAAAATGAGGTAAACCGGTAGCTGTTTTTAAGGATATCAAAAGTCATTCTCGTTCTGTATTATAGGAATCAACTGCAACGATATCGCGTTGTCCTCCGTATGGTCTAGAGACAGCATCCAATGAAATGTTTCTTGAAAAGGTTTTCGTTATCGCAATTTATTTTTGCCGCGCAAAAAATTTTACTTGTTGCAACTCGCCAATCCCCCTTCAGATTAGTTTCATTATTTTTTGAATGAGGCCAAGAAGTTCTGGGGAAAAATATCCATAGAGACTGAAGTGACTAAGTGAACCGTTATTTTATTCATCTTTGGTATTTCACTACTAATGTCTCTAAGTTTGACCTAATCTTACGCATAGAGTTTTCCTTTGACCGGCTTCTGAGAAGCATCAGTGAGACTGCAAGTAAGTGGATTTGTTTATGCGTGTCGTAAATCTCAAAAAAAAAATTTGCTGGTGAATTTTTGTTTGTATCTTTTTTCTTAGAGGAACAACCACTTTTGTTATTCGCACAAAGTCCCCAAAGGAAAATTTTGGTCGACCAACTATTTTTGCTGAAGCATTAAAAATTAGTGTATCAAGTCAGGAATGTCATTCTCTGTCACATCATTTGGCGCCATTTTTGTTACCTTATTGACTTTAGGGTTAATGGTTTGCATAACATTGTATTTTTCTTGAGCGATTGTATATCTCTGTCCGCAAATGCCGACTTCTTCTTGCTGAAATTTTGATAAACTTCGTTTTTATTGCTGAGAGAGCACTTAAATTCTGGACCAACAGCTACCCACACTTGTTTAGGTTGCTTGTTTTTTCATCATTTCTTGCGCGCTTCTGTTGGTGCTGTGGGGTACTTTGATTTTAAGGTTTCGGTTCGTAGATAACGTGAGAGACAGTCAACCGCAATCAATACGTATTTTACATCTTTGTTTTTTTGCTAATTTATCCAAAGAAGCCAAGTCTAGCGACCAAATTTTGTTTATTTTGTGAGCAATCCCTTACAGAGATCGAACACATTTATGTATTTCTTATGACTTGTGTGGGCGTTTTTATCTCTAAAAATGATTTCACGTTACCTGATTTCAAATTGGTGCATCTGTAGTTTTTTAGGCTTTGCTATGCTGCGTGACCTTTTGTATAATTCAACTAATGCTTTTTTCATTCCACGAAAGAGTTCCAGTTTTTCTCCTCTTGCTGAGTTCTGTCTTTCTTTGAATTTTTGGAATCATTTCCGGCGACTGAGGATTCCTCTGAAAGTATATGACTGGTTTTTTGAGCTTGACTATTTTTGGCAAAGTAGTTTTCTGTTTACTTTTTGTTTGAAAACTGAGGTATTTTTCGTATTGCAATTTAAGCATTACTGTTGATCACCAAGTCTTCTTTTATGTTTAAAACCTCTGGAATCTTTAAATAATCTGGATAACTTGGTTTCTTAGATGGTTGCTGCAATTTGCATGGAAATTTTCGTTTTTGTCTAATATAAATTTCCTTGACTCTTTAATGAAGCTAACTATTTTTTCGTCCTGGTACATGTTGCTGGCGCTAACGCGTTAAAAATTGGTAGAAATTCAATTCGTTCGAATGTTTATATGACAACTCTTTAGGATCAGTTTTGTGCCTTGTATCCAAAGTTTCTCGGTACTCTTTGTTACCCTTTTCAATTGGTCGCATAGGGTTCAAAAAAGAAATGTGAGCTCTGTATGCTGACCTCTGAGATCATTCAAAATTTGCGAGAATTGTGGTTGCTCTTCAAAAACGGTTTTTTTGAATCAAAATAATTTTTCAGTAGTTGACATTATTTAACTTAAATGGATGAAACAAAGTTTAATCTTGATTTGAATCAGTTTGAAACCTGTTTTTATCAGTGAAACCACTCGTCATTTATCCACTGATGACTTTCTTTTGAGATCACCTTCAAAGTTTGTCTTATTTTTCATGTTTCTGAATTTCATTCTAACATGACCCAGTAAAGTATTGTGAAGACATCCATATAAAGTTATTTTAACACCACTATCACAACAACGCAAATTTTTCCCTAACTGTTGTTGTTGCAAATGCGCCAATTGATTCAGTCTAGATAATTTTTTCTGTTTCAATATTTAGAGAAGTTATTTATGCTTTATCGAACGGTAGATAGAACACTGTAGGACCTGGCTCAGTAATATATGAACAGTATCTTAAACGATCAGAAGTTTTTTGATCAGGATCGATAGGCAAATTCCAAAAAGGATCTTGTCTTGCCAAATTGTAGCTAAGTTTTTAAAATTTAACAAAAGTTAACTGCTTGCCTAAAATTTCGACTCAATGAATATCGCGGGCTGGTTTAAACAAAATGATATGTGTTGTTTTCAAGTCTGTTGTACGAGACCACTTGCTCTGTTGATAAAAGTTTTGCTTTAAATAAATAAAATCAATGTTTTTCGGACGCCCTGCAGCGACTTAGAAAATTTTTCGCGGTTATCAAATTCTTTGTACGAGTCGTCGATTATCAGAAGGCAGTAAGCAAAGCCTTTCCAACATTGTAAATAGTCTTGTGTAAATTTAGTTTCTACTCAACAACTTAAAAAATAACATACAACCTGAAGGCCCTACAACGGCAATGAAGATCTTGCGTAGTTATAGTTTTGTTCATAGTTTTGGTTTTGATAAAGTGTATCCAACTAAACTTGACATTATTAATATCGAAACTGAAATTTCTTCAAATTTTTTCTTCAACACGGTTGATTTAAAAACGCAAAGTGATTTTAGTAGTAAAATAACAAACATTTGCAAAAATAAACTTTTGACCGTGCAACGTTGTTTGATTGGAAAGTTCCCATGAAGATTCGCTGCTATTTTGGTTTTCAAAATACCTTTTTGCTACAACAGAATCAACTTGATTAACTGTTAATAACCTCATCTCGACACAAAACAAAAAGTTGTTCGGAAATGTATTGAGTAAAAGTCTTTTTACATAAAACAAGTCCTAGCAATTGAATTCGGTTAAAATGTCTTCCAAATGAACCATAAATCTTTCAGAGAGTCTCACATTTTTGTCACAATGAACAATTTTGTGCACACTTTCTTCATTAACCAAGTGCGGAACGTCCTTTGGCAGTAAGCGATCGTTCAGGCAATTTTTTTCACCAACCGGGTGCTTCAACATCAGTAAGAATCTCGGAGGACATACTGCGGGTGTAGCTTTTGACGTTCTGCTTTCTCCATTGAAGCAAAATAAAGTAATAATGACTGAATGAGGGAAGATCGTCGTCCATCAGCAAAATTTTAGCTCTTATTTGTTAAAACTGGCTTCCGGTTTTTTTAGTTTCGTCTTTTGAATAGAAAGACTCAGATTCTTGTCCCCTGTAATCAAGACGCAAATTGTTGAGCTCGGTGACTGTGGTGCTTTCTATTTCTTCAATTCCCCTCTCAATTGTTAACCGCCGAAAACAGAAGATGGGTTTTTGTTTTGCACAATTTTTGTTGAAAGTGTTTTTGCTCTTTGAATGATTATGACATTTTTTTTTAAAAAAAGAGTTCACAGATATCGAAGGACACTCAGTGAATAAGGATCAATAACAGAGCATCTAACCAAACCTGACAAAGATGTTACTTTCTCGCCCTTAGCGTAACATTACACCAGGATTCCCCAAGCAAACGCTTTGAATTTTCTGTGAAAGGAATGGTTTCCTCTGTCCCATTCAATACCGTGCAAATTTGTTGTCAACCATTTAAAAGACTGCTTTTATTGATTTTTTTATCAATATATTTCGTTGGTAGTAAAAATGACACGCAGTTTAAGGTAAATAACAAACCCTTGAACAATATTTTTTTCTTTTCTTTGAGGAAATCCTTCAACGTCTAAAACAATTGTTTTGCTGCTCAACATTCCAAAAAATGAAAAATTGGCGGACAAAAAAATCTTTATATATATGCAAAACAATATTCCCGACAAATGACCGCTAAAACAGTTGCTGCTTTTCCACGGAATCTTATAAGATAAAGTATTTTTCTACTGAATAATTATGTATACCAATAATAACACCGTAGGGCGTCAACTTTAGCGCTATTTCAAATCGAACCCTTCATTATTTACTAAAATTTTTGCTGGTAGTAAGCAAATAAATTAACCTTGCACTTTTGTTTGGATACTTTAATGAAACCAATAAAAAAATTTCGTGAATTTTTGAATTTTGTTCAAGCAGTTTTGGCATGCATTTGGTTTTGCAAGACGCATACCTTCTTATTGCTAGTATGACTGCGCATTAAATCAATTGGAATATTAGGAGGAATATTTTTTGTTTTGCCAAGCTGTTAAATGACAGAACGTTCTTGTATAATGTGTTTCAATCAACAAAAAACACACCTTTTTTATATTCCTAGCCCATGAAAAAATCCATTTTTTCACGTTTTTGTCAAAAAACGCCAACAATCGATTGAAATTTAACAAAAAGGGACGTGCAAAGAACACCCAATTACTCAATTCTGTTTGTTCGAACAAAATTTTGAAATTTCCAAGTACCTATCTACTGAAAAACAATCTCTGTCAAATATAACGCCGTAGGAACACAGCTTTAACCCTATTTCAAAATCAAAGCCTACAATTTCAATAAAATTTTCACTTATAGCCAGCAAATAATTTTACCGTACACTGTTGATTGGGTATTTTGATGAAACCGATAAATAATTTTCGTGGATTTTATTCAAGCGGTTTCTGCATACAATTGGCTTTTCAGAACAAATACCTTCTTTATGCTTACCTGACTGCGCAAAAAAATGGTTAAGAATTTAAGAAAGTGGATTAATTTTCAGCGGAATAATTACCAAAAGATAAAATGGGATTTGATTTATTAAGCTTTTACTTAGCCTTGATCATGCGGAAGCAAATTCCTCTGAAAACGTTTCCAGATAATTAAGCATTACAAGAGATATCCCAGCATACGCCGGTCTTAGTTTGCAAGTATCCTTCTTTATTATTTATACAAAACAATAATAACCGCACATACAAACTTACACATACTCTCACCCACAAGGCAAATTGTACAATTATAATGTTAACAAAATGCTACATTTTTTATTACAATTGAAAAGAAAGTAATAATTGCATTCGAGTAGTATTCAAGCACAATATATAATGTAAAGTCACTGAGGTTAATTTTTGTTCGACTGCTTACTATATACGAGAGTGTAACAAAACTTTGTTAAGTATCTGTTGCAGTAATTTCGT
>NC_134471.1:80999793-81034793 GCF_964194025.1 Convolutriloba macropyga | reverse complement strand
CAGTGATTAGAGTTTTTCTAAGTCTTCTTGAATAATATACTTATAAACATGCTCTCTGAATTGATTTCTAGTGTGACCATATCTATATCTATGAAGATAAATACATAGTCTACATTTCCTATTTCTAAATCTATATAATGATATATGTTTATAAACATTACACATACTACACGTTAGATATTGATCAGGATCAGAATAATGATATCCCAAATTTTCTATATAATCTTTAACCTTAACCATATTTTTACATACATAACAAGAATATTCTAATTCTTTACAATTATTACAACATTCTTTCCAAGGTTTATTTATACACTTATCGCATTTCATTTTCATTTTTCGAAAAATTATTTTTTGATTATTTCCCTAAAATAATACATCATGTCTCAATCAACTAATACTAGTGTCATAAACTTCTGCGATGTCTGTAATCTATCCTTTGAATCAAAGAAGGCTTTATACAGGCATCAATCATACGATCTCAAACATAAGGAACTATTGGAGAAAATGTTTGAGTCTGAAGAAGAGGAAATCTCAGAGAGGGTGTATAATTTGGATGAAGATGATTATATTATTAAAACTAAACCAGCCACGAAACCTAAAACTAAAACTGAAGAGGATATCTACACCAGAATTAAGTATGAATGTAAAGAATGTCATGAAGAATTTAGAAGTAAAGTAGCTCTAACTACTCATTCATATAGTCACAATCGCATGTATCTAGAAAACACAGAAGACTTCGATATAAACTCTAGTCAGAACATGAGAGAATTTTATATTACTGATAAAGGTGGGAATTACATTGAAGATATAGATGAAGCAAGTAATTACTCTTTAGAAGAAATTAAAAACTGTTACCAGTTTCGTAAAGTTAAGAGTTTTAAACATAAGATCACGGCTGAATGTGATTATAAGAAGAGAACCAAAGAAGAAGTTAAAACTACTAAAATAATTTTCAATACTGATTATATTAATAATAATGCAATATATGAATATGGTGACTTCAATCGGTGGCTGGATTTCGAAAAGGAAATATATGAAGGTTATGGTTATGATTTTGAGTTTCTTGGAATAAGAAGTATTCAGTTAAACATTGAACCAACTAAAGCATCGATTGGTAGTTATATAGATTTACCTCCAGATCTCAAAAACTCTAAATCGATATTAAATATACGTAGTCATAAATACAATTGCTTACAACTAACTATAACTGCTTGGCTACATCCCTCCCCACACCATGCAACTCCAGAAAGTAAATATGTAGATAAACTAATTGAACCAAGACAACAACATGAAGATTATTTTGCTTATATAATAAGAATACAGAAATTGTATAATATTAATATTTGGCTATACACACCTTGTGGTAATGGTAAAATAGAATTGTTTAAACAAGTGGATGATTTTAGTAAAGATAGAAAAGATGTAAGAATACTAGTTTGGAGTAATGGTCAAATAGAACACTGTGCCCTAATAAAAAATATAGAAACCTTGTTAGAACGACCAAATAAAAACAACATTAAATATTATTATTGTGATAGGTGTACCTATTGGTTTAACTCACAAATTAAATATGACAAACACGAATGCAGGACCTCATTCAAACCAGAGATTGTTTGTCCTAAGAAAAAACATATTACTTTTGTGTAAATGAACACAAACGTCAGAATATAAAAAATTTTATAACTGCCGATATAGAATGTTACATTGTTGAAGTCTCAACTAATGATTTAAAATATGTAATAGCTGAACATATTCCAATAGCTGTGGGTTACACCTGGCAAGGTAACTTCAAACACTACTTCGGTCTAGGCTGCATCAAAAGATTTGCTAGAGATCTGTTAAAAATAGAAGCTGAGAATAATTTCAAACATAATGAAAAGATGATATTCACAGAAGAAGATAAATTATATCATGAAACTAATAACATTTCTCATATCTGCAGCAAAACATGTATTAATAAAGTAAGAGATCATTGTCATGAAACTGGTAAATATAGAGGACCAGCATGTGAAATATGTAATCTAAGACACAAACAACAAAACTTCATTCCAGTAATAATCCATAATGGCTCTGGCTATGACTTCAACCTACTTACAGTGAACTCTTTAAACAGAATAAGGATAAAAACAAGTAGATAACATACCACTAGCTGCTGGTAAATCTAAGATGTTTAGCATTGGTTGTCTCAAATTCTTATACAGTTATAACTTCTTAGCTATGCCTCTAGATCAAAAGGCAAAGATATACGGATGTAAAACTAAAACATTATATCCATATGAAAACTTTGGTTTAGAGACATTGAGAACCACGACCAAGTCGTGTAGTAGCAAAGCTACCTACCAAGAAGCCATAGGTAATCTAAAAATAGAAGACTTCAAATCCTCACTACATAACAAATTACCAACACAAGAAGAAGTAGATAACTCTAATAATGAAAACAGTCATAAAACTGGTAGAGATCTAAATATAGAGTATTTACAGAATGATGTGGAAATATTAGACTATTGCATGAATGAATATGTTAAACTAAGCATGAACGAATTCAAACTCAATCCCCTACACTATGTAAGTCTCCCAGGTTATAGTTTTCATTGTTGGTTAATGTCAAGCGGTGTAACATTAGATACATTACAAGATAAACAAATGCTAGATGATTTTGTTGGAGCAAAGAGAGGTGGTATATGTGGAATAATGAGAGATAGATATATAAATAATCAGGGAACCTGCTTCGCAGATAGTAATACTAATACTAATGCTAATATTAATGATAATACTAATACTAATACTAATACTAATACTAATAATAATACTAATACTAACACTAGTACTAATACTAATACTAATACTAATCAGGGAGCCTGCTTCGCAGATACTAATGATAAAGTTATTAATAGAAATATATGGTACATAGACGCAAACGACCTATATGGTTATGCAAAGATGCAAAAGTTACCTTATAAGTATTTTGTGTTTATTACTACTACTACTTTAGATGTAATATTGAATACTCCAGATGATAGTGATCGTGGTTACTATATAGTTTGTGATATTGATTATACTAATGAATGTAAAGAGAGAACAGAACAGTTGGCACTAATGCCTAATAAAAGAAAGATAAATGATAATGAATTGGGATATCTGCGAAGCAGCTTCACTGATCAAGAAAGAGATGGAGTCAAAGCAAGATCCGAGAAGCGGCTTCACCGATCAGGGAAACTGCTTCACCGATCAGAGAAAATAATCTCAGACCAAAACAATAAAACAGAATATATGGTTCATTATAGGATGTTAAAGTTCTATGTTAAGATGGGAGTAAAAGTAACAAAAATAAATAGAGTAATTAAATTTAAACAAGATTATATATGTAGCGATTATATACAAAACAATACAAATAAAAGAGCAACAGCTAAAACTGAAGCAGAAAAGGATGTAAGGAAATTAATGAATAACTCATTATATGGAAGAATGTGCATGAATCCTCTACACTTCTTTCAAAGCAAGTTCTTGCATGATGAAGAAAAGATAATGAAAAGTGTAAGTAAATCCACATTTAAGAATATAACTAGATATGGAGATTATAGCCAAATAGAATATATAAAGAAGAAAATACAATATGATTCTCCAGTATATGTAGGTGTTACTATCTTAGAATTAAGTAAATTACACATGTATGATGTATTCTATAATGTTCTACAACCATCCCTCAAAGATCTAACACTTCACTATATGGATACGGACAGTTTCGTATTAAGTTATAGTGAAGGTAAAGTTAGTGATGAGCATATGGACTTAATTAATCTAGACATACCTATAAAAACTAATAATAAAGTCCCCGGCAAGTTTAAGCACGAGCTGGGAAGTAGGATTATTGAGCAATTTATAGCATTGTCCCCTAAAACATATAGCTTCAAAAATTATCCTAAAAACACTAAAGAAAAAGGAATTAAGAAGCATAAAAATGCTAGGCACATAGATTATTATGATGCATTAATGAATAATACACAGAGAACAGTAGATGAATGTAGAATACAAAAAGTTGGTGATAACATGACAACAACAAAAACAAGTAAGATTAGTCTAAACACATTTGATGATAAAAAATTTTATGTAAATAATATTAAAAGCTCTCCTCGTGAGAAGACAATCTATATCTATTCAAAAGAGATTTTAAAAAAAATTAATGATCCACCAAGCATCATTAGATGGAGACAAAGACCTACTGGTTAAAAATATTCTAGAACTAACCATTAATGATGATAGAAATTAATTGAAGTTGCTATTATTTTATATAACGAGCTTTGCTAACTTTTATAACAAAGAATTATAGACCTAATTCAATCATTACATCCATATGGTTGGTAGTTAGTATATTATAAATCACTATCTGAGCCATATATTTTTCCATGGTGTCTCCTATGATTGTATTCTTATGTAGAGTAGCTCCAGCTATTATATTTTTATTATATTCTAGAAATTTTATTATCTTCCCAGCCCCATCTACACATTTAGAATAAGTTGAAACTATTAAATCATCATGATTTGGTTCCTTAATATGATCAATAAACTCATCTATAGTATTACAACGTCTTTTACAAGCTAATTATCTTTTTAGATTAAGAGAGAAGCTGTTTTCATTATCCATTTTTTACTCTTATTATAATTTTTCAATACATATAAAATGACTAAACTAGATAAACTTATAGAATTAAACAATCTAGAAAAACAAAACAGAAGAAATAGATTAGAAGATAAGTTAAAACAACAAGAATATTATGGTGAAATAGAAGAGTTATTCGATCCTTTAACTAAAACAATCAGTGAAACTGCTTCGCAGATAAACGCAAACAATGAACAGAATCTAGCATTAATTGAACAAACATTAAGAGCAATAGATTGGCAAAATCAAGAGTTAGATAAACAGACTAAGATGATCGAGCAAGCTGGTTCCCAGTTTAATGAAACTGCTTTGCAGATGGATGATGAAACCGCTTCTCGGGTTCATGAAACTCAAGATATAGCACCAGTTTTTGTTGATACAAAGACAGCCAAACTTCTTCATGACATGGGGGCTCAAACTAATCCTCAATTAAAATTAGAACTCATAGATTTACCTACTAGGAGATATAAAATGAATGGTGTTGATATAACTCTAGAGCAGGGTGCATTCTTAGTTAGGGATAATGTATATGAGTTTTCAGAAGGATTTACTGACTTTCTTACTAAATCAAATATAACATATGATAATATTGAGGAAGATGAAAACAAAATTAAAAGGTTTTTAAAGGATATTAGATATGATGTAGGAAAAGGGGATAAGAAAAGTGCTAGATATAGAACAATAAAACGTATAATGGGGGCAAAAGATGATGTATATGGTAGGGGATTAAATAGCAACCCAGACCCAAATAACTTAATAGAAAGACTAGAATTATTAATACTAGAAACAAAAGCTGTTCATGATTGATTACATGATGAAATGCTAGATATATCTAAACAACTATTATCTATGAATATTATTAAACAAGACCAACTAGATAATTTTGTTTTTAATTATGGTAAATGAGCGAAGCTATCAGGGAACCTGCTTCGCAAATAACAATGTCCATAAAAAAACGATAGAAAAACAACAACAATAACAACTAGCTAAAGAAGTATTCAGTCCTCGAATAACAACGTTTAGAAGACAAAAAATAATACCATTATATAAAGATGAAACATGGTCAGCTGATTTAATTGATAAGTCATCTCTAAGTACATACAACAATAATTATAAGTTTATATTAACAGTTATAGATATATTCACAAAATATGCGTGGGCTATTCCTTTAAAGAATAAATCTGGTTTATCTATAACTAATGGTTTTAAAATAGTATTAAGCGAACATCCACAAGGTGGCTCTGATCCTAGAAAACCAGAAAAATTATGGGTAGATAGAGGTAGTGAGTTTTACAATAAAACATTTAAATCTTTTTTTAATAATATGGAACCGGCAAAGCCGCTTCAGGAATAGAGCTATATTCTACTTATAGTGATTTAAAGGCTGTGTTAATAGAGAAATTTAATAGAACATTATTACACATAATAAATAAACCAATGTTCATCAATGGCGATGGTAATTGGGTAAATATATTAAATGATGCTGTTGTAACCTATAACAATAACATTCACTCAACAATTAATATGACACCAGTTGATGCTTCTAATAATCCTGATAAAGTTAAATACACTTTTAGTTTTAAGAATATTAAACCTAAACTTAAAGTTGGTGATTATGTTGGAAGAGTAGATAAACGTAATATCTTCTCTAAAGGTTACACTTCTAATTGGAATAGAGAATTGTTTAAAGTTAATGAAGTTCTAAAAACACAACCACCAACATATAAAATAGAAGATATTAATGGTGAGATAAAAGAAGGCAAATATTACGAACAGGAGTTATTAAAATCTGAGTTTGATTTTGAATCTAATAATAAGGTTTTGGAATCATTAAATATCAGGGAACGTGCTTCGCAGATTGACCTGCGGTCCTAAGTCTAATTATAATTCTAAGTCTAAGTCTAATTGTAAGACTAATTATAAGTCTAATTACAAGACTAATTATTATTCTAATTATATGTGAACAAATACAAAGATGACAAGAAATAGATTCAATCAAGCTAAAAATAAATCAACATCAACACTAAGTAAGGCTCGTGGGTTATTCCTAGAAGATAATGATGATATTGATATGAAGGATACCTATAAAATTACAAATGTTCATCCTCCTAGAGATGAAAAAGATGTTGTTAATAAAGAGTATTGTGACAATAACTTATTATCCTCTTCTAATAAAATAGACATTTTAAGTAGAAACATAACTGAACTACGAAAGGGTGACTTTGATAAAGTTACAACTAAAACATTACAACTAAATGAAACACAAGTTAACGAAGATTTAATTAATGAGTTTATTGAATCAACAAATGAAGTCAGAAATACTTTTAAGTTTTGTAATAAAGTTGCTGCAGATACTATCTCTAGATATAATCAATTAAAGCAAGAATTTGATAATAATAAGTTTAATCAGAATATAACTAACATACACTTAGATGAAATATTTACTAACGGTCTGAGAGAAATGAAAGAATACAATAAATCTCTTAGAGGTGTTATAGTACAATATATAATTGCTATACTGTTACAAAGTAAGTTACTTGATAATAAAGAGAAAGACAGACTTGAGATGCATTATAGTTTTAATCAGGAAGATATAATGAAAGAAATAGAAAGAATTTTTATTAATGAAAATAAGCAAAGCAATGACCAATCCAACAGCACCGAGTGAGAGATTACTATATCCAGATTTGTCATCAGTATCAGAAAGATTGATAAACGAAAAGATTCAAGCTAATAATAAATTTAACAACAATATTAACATTATAAAAGAAAGTAGAAATTATTATGAAACCTAAACTAAGAACTATAATAAATTAAGTAGATATAAGAATTATATTAACATAGCTGAGATAACAGAAATAGTATTTTCATCAATAGCAACAACTGCAACAACAACATCAGTTTCATTAACAGGTATAGGATTAGCTTATTCTATAGCAACAGCTTTTGCTACAGCAACTGTTTGTGGTTCATTATCAAAAACAATTAATACTAAAATTAGAAATAAAATTATAAAGTATTCACAAATGTATATTTTAAGTAAACAGTTTAATGATAAGTTTTAGTAAACTATATACTAAATCAATGAATGATAATAAAATAGATAATGATGAGTATATTGAATTTGTTAAGTTATATGAGATTATAAGAAGAATAAGAAAAAAAAGCTGAGTATTTTTCTAGATTAAAGATATTAGTGCTCAGTAATAACAATGTTTTTTAGTAATAGTAATATTAGTATTAATATTTATCCGCGAAGCGGTTACACCGATCGATATATATATATATATATATATATATATATATATATATATATATATATATATAATCATAATCTTAGTTATAATCATAATCATAAATATAATATAATCATAATTATAATCAAATAATTATCTTTTCTTTGTACCTAAGTATAACCCTCTTCCTTTTTGTACTACTTTTATACCTTCACCAGTAGTTGCAAATTTAATTAAATAAGGTGTGGCTGATAAAGCAGCTCTAGGGTTTCTAGATGCAGCTGCACTTCCTATTTTACTTGCTATTTCTAATGCTCTTACTGGATTATTAGCTACTTTCTTTCCAAAGTTAACTGTAGCCCTACCAAAACTTTTAAAGAAATCTTTAAGTCCTTCTGCTTCTATTGTTGCATCAGATACTGTCATTGATTTATTCCCTCTACATAAAACACAATTACCTTTTAACATCTTAGTTCCTTTTGAAGTAATAGCTCCTCTTATATTAACAGTACCACTATAATGTCTACCTCCAACACAATATGAATTAGTTTTGAACTTATTTAAAAGACACATTTCTATATATAAAAAATAATGGAAGTTAAAAAATATAATCCCTTTGTTGTTATTAAGCCTAAGCCTACGGGTTCCACCCGCGAGCGAAGCTCGAAGACTGAGCCTAAGCCTAAGGTTAAGCCCAAGCCCAAGGTTAAGCTTGCAACTAGAAGCTTGGCTCTAGAGAATAAAAAGAAATTAGACATTGTTTATGCTAAAGGTTTTGTTAATTTTAATAAGAAATAGTTAGGTATCAACAAGAGTAACAATTAGAGCTGACTAGCTATAAATATAAGTATAAGTATATGGTTATGTATAAGTATAAGTATATAATTATAACAATAACTATATTATGCTATAATTATAAATTATCGCTAGAGTTATATCTAAAATTATAATTAACGCTAGAGTTATATCTAAATTATAATTATCGCTAGAGTTATATCTATGACTTAAATTATATCTATGACTTAAATTATATTTATGACTTAAATTATATCTATGATATTATATCAACCATCTTATTACCATCACTATTCACACTAATAACCTTTTCTAGTTAGAACTAAAGCATGACATATAACATCTGCAACTGCAGCAGTAAATTTAAAATTAAGTTGTCTTGGTTGTGGACCTATATGATCCCTTTGATATCTAGTATCGAATACATTTATTCTATAATTACTTTTGAATGTTCTTTGATTTATATATGGTTTTATATTATGTGGTAGCCCATTATATTCTTTATTAAAGCTAACAATCTCTTTAAAAGCTTCATGATAATTATTGGTTCCATAATTAATATTCATTCTATCCTCGGGATAAAACTCACTACCAATCTTACAATAACATTCAGTAACTTTCATTACATCAAATGTACTTGCATCATGAGTTTGTTCATTAACATTATTATTTTCAAAACCAACTATTATATATTGCGGTCTTTCCATACCACTTTCCATACCTAGATCAAACAAGAAGTTAGTAGCATTGGGTACATTCTTATAAAATGTCTTTCTTTCATAATAACTAAAGTCTACATTATTCTTTTTACTTAAACCCTTTTGCACAATAATTCTGTTATCATTACTAGGATCAATACTAGGTACACATTGTGATATATCTCTAATTTCTATATTACCATCATTAGCAACTGCACCAGGATTAGCATTAACTCTATATAGAGCTCTATCATTATTATTTCTTTTTAATAATAGTTTAAATCCTAGACCATATATAATCTTTTCTAAATCATTTACGAAACCAAATAGATCACTCATCTTAATCATCATATACATATGTCCTCGTTGTGCAGCAATATGGTCACCTTTAAGTTGACTATCTCTATTGCCCTGATTTCTAACAAAACCACTCTCATATTCATCATCAGTACTAGTTAAAAACTTATACATCAATAGATTAGGTTGACAACGATCTAAATATTCAATAGTCCTACCACCACTTGTTTCAAGCTTAATTGAACTAAACAAAGCCATTATACAATAATTAACTAATCTGATATTAGCATCATTAGCGAATACACCACCAGCATCATCTGATACAACAAACTCTATCTCTAGATATGAATCACGCAAATTTAGGTGATTCTCTTCTCTATTGAGTATGATATTAATATTGGTATTAACCGTATTCAATGTTGCTAGATTATTAGGTTTAAATTTTATACTCTTACTTTTATGTATATCTTTATTATAACCATAAGTTGTATCCAAATTAAAATCCATTTTTTTAGATAAAAAATGACAGACAACTTGACTTTATATGAACTACAAAATATACACGAAGCTTTAACTAAAACTAAAGAAGAGTATACACTTAACTTTAGAATGATAAAACCAACAAAAAAGTTTAACGTTAGTGAACCTATACTTAATACAACAATATTAGGTTTAATTAGATTATCTGTTTATAATTCGGTGTTTAATGTGAATAGGAGAAATAATCAATTCTTATATGCTAGTACTGTTATAGAAGATGATGAAGCTTTACCTCGGGCTCTTAGCTCTGACCCTAACCTTAACCCTATCTCTACCTCAAGCCCAAACATTACATCTATACTTAATTATAATTATAAAGGAATCCCGTTGCTATATTCAACTATTACACCGGGAGCATATGAGTTAACTGACATAGCAGAATTAATAAACGAAGAAACTGATGGTAATGTTTTAATAGAACCTGATAAGAGTACGATGAAATGTTTAATGGAAATAAAACAAGGAGCAATCAGCTTTGATATAGAAAACTCACTAGCCTCATTACTAGGATTTAGAAAAATAATTTATTAAAAAGGTAGATATAAATCTCAGAAAATTATTGATATTATGGAATTCAATCATATTAACATTCATTGCAATATTATATCTGGAGCTAAAGATAATGGTAAAGATACAGATATATTATATACTTTTAATCTAACAGAACCACCAGGTTACTTGATAAATATTATACCAACTAATATCTTATATCAAAATGTAACTAAAAATAGAATAGAATATATTGAATTTCATATTAAAGATGAGCATGGAAGACCTATAGACTTTAATGGTGATGTATTAAGTTTTACTTTACATTTGATTTAGACTTATACTTATACTTACACTTAGACTTATCTGTGAAGCAGGTTCCCTGATACTTATACTTATATTTATCTGCGAAGCAGGTTCCCGATACTTATACTTATACTCATACTTATACGTAGACTTGTACTTAGACTTACACTTATCTGCGAAGCAGGTTCTCTGATACTTGTACTTACACTAAACTACAAAACTCTCCGATCCCAATTAACTCTTAGTTTACCATTAATATTTTTATTTTTAGTTATATCAATGACAATATAATTATAAGGCTCTTTCCATACCTTATTACATATATTAGCAAAATCATTATAACTAAGTTCAACATTATTAAAGAAATCCTGATATATAGATATGAGGACTTTACCTCTCTGTTCAAACAAAATAAATAGATTACTGTTCTCTCTAACACTCTGCCTATCCAGAGAGAACAGGTTTTGATTAAGATATATCATATTACAGTTATTATGTCTACCTCTACAAAAATATTTTTTAATAACTGGTTCTTTGGCTCTAACATCATCGAGTATCATTAGTTTCTTTAAATCTTTGGGTAGTTTATCGGGAGTGGTAAATCTTTTATATCTTTAATAAATTCAACATCTGCTTTTGGGTTTATTCTTTCTATACCATGGTACTGATCACCAGTAGGTCCAATGATGTATAGCTTATCAAAGTATATACTAGCTAGAATTAGTTTTTTTAATAAAAATGTCTTACCACATTCACTAGGACCAGATATTATACATCTAAAGTTATCTGGGAATGCGGCCTCAGTAATTATATCATCTTCATTTAGCCAGGAATATAGATCATCATTTATGTTTACAGATATATTATTAGTAGGACTATTACTAATGCTATTACTATTGCTACTCCTATTAGATTTACTCCTTTGATATTTTGCATCAAATAGATATATAAAATTATCTCTATCATTATCATTATCATTATCATTATCATTATCATTATCATTATCATTATCATTATCATTATCATTATCATTAACATTATCATTAACATTATCATTAACATTATCATTATCATTATCATTATCGTTATCATTAACATTATCATTATTAGCAAAGCTACTTCGTAGATCATAATCATTATCATTATCATTATAATTATCATTATCAATGACATTATCCTTCTCATTAATATTATCATTTTCATTAACATTATCATTATCATTATCATTATCATTATCATTATCATTAACATTATCATTAACATTATCATTAACATTATCATTATCATTATCATTATCATTATCATTATCATTAACATTATCATTAACATTATCATTAACATTATCATTATCATTATCATTATCATTATCATTAACATTATCATTATTAGCAAAGCTACTTCGTAGATCATAATCATTATCACTATCATTATAATTATCATTATCAATGACCTTATCCTTATCATTTATATTATCATTTTCATTAACATTATCATTATCATTATCATTATCATTATCATTATCATTATCATTATCATTATCATTATCATTTTCATTAACATTATCATTATCATTATCATCTGCGAAGCAGGTTCCCTGATTAACATTACAATTTAAGTAAAAACACTCATTATATATTCCTGGATATTTACATTGATTAACTAGAATATTCAAAGCACTTTTAATTCTAAATCCTCTATCAATAAGATAGATCATATATAAACAATAAGCCCCACAATAAGATTCATCAAATTGTTGTATTCTCTCATTAGAGCCTAGATCAACATATTCTTCTAAAAAAAAGGTGGAGTTTCTACACCACAACTATCAAAGTAATATGTTGGACCACCTTCTCTTCTTATAACTAAAACCCAATGTGTACCTTCAGTTGGATCTAGATTTACAATAATGTTAGAGTTAGGTTCACTTACCATTTCTGGTTTATCATCTCTCATTACAATCTCAATTGGTGTTGGACTTATATCTTTACATATATCTTTTATTCTGATATCACTCATAGCATTATTATCAATATTAAATTTATTATTGAATTCCCCAAAAGTTAGGATGAGCATTTTTATATAATAAATTTAATAAATAAGTCTAATTAAAAGTCTCAGTCTAAGTCTAAGTCTTAATCTAAATCAAATCTATATTTTTTATATAAAAATGGAAACAGGTAGTGCAGTTTTTATTTTTATTATTATAATTGGAATTTGTTATATAATATATGATTCAATACCAAGTAAATATACAAAACTAGAAGAAAGCTTTGGTGGATTTACGAATAGGAGTCTAGTTAGATTTGAATATGAAAAGTCACCATTACATACTATTGTTTATGGTGGAACTGGTACAGGCAAAACATATTTTATTAGACAATACTTAAAGTTATACTTAGACCATGATCAAGTTCAAGATCAAGTTCAAGATCAAGATCTGCGAAGCAGTTTGACTGATCAAGACCAAAACCAAGAACAGTTTGGTAAACCACGAACAAAGTTCGTTCACTGATCAAGCTAAAAATATAGTTATAGTGTGTAAAGATGACAGAGACTGGATAGATCCTGAGTCTAATAAGTTTTATACTGGGTTTAATAAATATGATATAGATATGATCACAAAAAAAAATATGCATAAATTTCAAAATTGTGTAATAGTACTTGATGATATGGGTGATAGGTTAAATAAGGATATAGCTTATTGTTTTACTGAAGGTAGACATTATAATATTCAAATGATTGTAATGTGTCATAAACCAGCTCAAATAATTAATACAGCAAGAATGAGTTGTGATACTATTTACTTAACAACTTATAATGGACCTGATTTATTGAAAAACTTTAATGAGATATATAAATGTGAACATGACTTCAATAAAATAATTAATGAGTTAAATAGTAACCATTATAATCGTACAGATGGAATGTCAGATGAACTCCGTTATGGTATAATTAAAGATAATAAAAAGGAAAATCCTTTTATTATTATTAATAGTAATAGAACAATGATATATGATCCAAGAGTTGATTTCCTTGATTTAAAAGCTCTTAGTTTAAAAGATGATTTAGAAAGAGAAGATATAAATATTTTTATAGCATATATGAAACCACTAATGATTAATGCAACAGATAGAAATGTTATTAATCATGATAATTATCAGTTTTTTTTAATAAACTTCTTACTTTAAATAATATTAAAACTCAAAATGATGTTTTAACAAAAAAGATGATTAAGGGAAAGGGTATGAAAATTTTATCAAATATTGGTGGAATTATAGGCACAAGTTTATTTATATTTAATTGTTTTTATCCTGATTCAATATCAAGAAATGCTGGAACTGTAGCAATGGGAGCAAGAACAATGTTGAGTAGAGTAAATACATTAGTTAATGTTGGATGTGGAGAAGAGTTGGATCCACGAAGTGGTTACACCAATGGAGAAACACAGACAAAGTCCGATTCCTCGATCTGCGAGGCAGGTTCCATGATCCAAGAGGAATATATATATCGGGGAAGCAGTTATACTGATCAGGGAAGCAGTTATACTGATCAGTGTAACTGTGACTTCGTCAATGAAGAGATGGGAATTTTGAATAGAAAGGGAGGAAAGTTTTTAAACAAACTATATATAAATAATGAAGAATTTAGAGAAGAGATTATAAATTTTGTTAAAGATAAAAAAGAATTAGACCTTGATTTGATCTTAGATAAAAGATGTAAAACTAAAACACTCAATACTTTAGGAAATAAATATTTAACAGAGTGTATCACATCTAAAGATAATACTAAAGATTTAATTGAAATCATTGCTAAATATTATCCACAAAGTTTGTACACCGATTCTACAGCATAGCTAATATTATCTGCGAAGCAGTTTGGTAAACCACGAACAAAGTTCGTTCACTGATAATTTCATCTTTTAAAACTGCTTTTACAATGTTTAGAGTGTAACTATAAATGTGGAAACAATGCTGTTTTAAAATATCATTATGAATCATTTCATAAAGATAAAACTGATAACTGTATGTGTGGTAATATAATATTAAGTGGTATTTGTGTTAATGATTTTTCCCCATGGGGTTGTTCTTTAAAAAATGAATCTAGTTCTAGTTCTAATTCTAGTTCTAACCCTAGTTCTAATTCTATTTCTAATTCTAGTTCTAACCCTAGTTTTAGTTCTAACCCTAATTCTAACTCTAGTTCTAACCCTAGTTCTAGTTCTAGTTCTATTTCTGGTTCTGGTTCTAACCCCAGTTCTAGCTCTAGTTCTGGTTCTGGTTCTATCTATGACTCTCACTCTAACTCAGATCCTAACCCCAACCCTAACCCTAACCTTATCCCTAACCCTAACCCTAACCTTATCCCTAACCCTAACCTTAACCCCAGCTCAGAAGTATTAACTAGATGTTGTAATAAGTGTAATTATATAAAACCACTAAATAATTTTGATGAGGGTAAGTATACATGTAGAAGTTGTACTTCAGCTCAAGTTAAATGTCCATATTGTACTTCTGTTGTGAGATATGATGGGATACGGGCTCATGTAAGGAAACAACATCCAGATATAGAATTGACTAGAGGATTTAGTAGAAATATAACTGATGGGTGTAACCGCTTCGCGGATAAAAAAATTAATCCTAGTTGGCAAAGTCCTAGAGCTGTAAGTCCTTTAGTTATTAACCAAACAGAGGAAAGTTGTTCATGTAAATACTATAATTTTGTATCATTTCTTATTAATAATGGAATAAATATAGAAAAAATAAAAGAAAATATAAATTTATTGAAAAGTATAGATAATTTGAAATAAAAAGTATAAAAAAATATAAAAATATCAAAAAAGAGGGATTCACTCTTTAAGAGCGAAAAAGAGCGATCTTTTCTACTGGGGATCACTTCGAATAAGAGTGAATCACTCTTAAAGAGTGAAATGTAAATTTTGCTTTGATTTTTTGATTTTTTGTTTTTATTTTTGATTTTAATTGCTTTTTTTATTGAATTTAGAGCTAATATATAGTAGTGGATAAAACAAGGGATTCAACAAACAGTAAAATTTGGCCCGATTCGACATGCGCGATTAGCGTTAGGAGAAAGGGACAAATTTTACTGGTGGTTGAATCCCTTGTTTTATCCACTACTGATGATATGTTCAGTCTAGTGAAGATCGATATTCACCCCTTCGTACAAAGGTTAGCGCAATGGACAACAATCACGAAAATCATGTATTTGTACATAAAAATTGGTGCAATTAAGCTATACGGCTGAAACTGTTGAGACTTGTTTCAAAACCTAAATAACGCTTCAATCTTTCTTTACGCTACAAGGGTGGGCTTCATAACTTAAGCTACAATCGTGGGGTTCATTAACTTCTGAGGCGCAGCACAACGTTTGAACTATTCGTTTTAAAGAACTCATCCATAAGTCCAGGAAAATTGTCGAGATGGCTTCTACTAGAGATAAAAGTAACGTATTTATTAATCAGATCAAGACAGAAGAGACAAAGTTTTCAAGGATCAGATTGAAAAAATAAGCCTTTTGCTGAAGTTGAAGTTGCCAAGTGTTGACATTTTACCGAAACAAAAGTTTCTTGATCTTACAAGAGCTTGCAGTTCAATTTCACATGGCCTATTCCTGAAAAGAACTGACTTATATGACTGTTTCGATAAAACCATTAACTATACAACATTCATTGTCTACGGAAAGCAAAATCATGTGAAAGATAGGGCTTCGACTATGAAATCCAAATTACACAGAAAATATCAGACTAGTTGGACAATTACCCGGGTTGAAGATAAGTCGGAAAAAATATGTAAGATAAGCGGTGAAAAGTTTTTTTTTCTCCAAAATTTTTGTACATAATGCGGTGAAAAGCGGTGAAATTATGTAATTTCACCGCTAGAGTGAGCGGTGAACTTACAAAATTCACCACATGTCAGCACTAACTAAAGATTATTGTCCTTACACGGGATCGAAGCTCTCACCTCCTGCAAGTCAGCCACTTTTTCTTCCACTGCTCCACCTCTCACTAACTTCTTTGGTTTTTGTTTTGAATTTAAATCAAAATCACTTTACTTTCTGTAAAACATGAGCGTTGAATTTTTGCAAGATTTGCAATTTTTAGCGGTGAAAGTGCATATTTAAGCGACGAAATGTGGTGATTTTGTGTAGGGTCACCGCTGACTCTAGTGGTGAAATTACATAAATTCACCGCTCAAAAAAAGTGTCAAAAAGATGTAGGATTGGGGGTTATTTTAGTGGGGTTAAATCTACTATTTCATTCCTTACTCCCCATTCCCCCCTTATTTTACCTCGTTTTACCCCACCCCCACAAATTAAGCGGTGAATTTATGTAATTTCATAGCATTCACCGCTTATCTTACATATTTGTGTAACTTTTTTCAATGCGGCGAATTTATGTAATTTCATCGCTAATTTCATTGCTGAAACTATGTATTTTCACCAATACCAGGCGATAATTTTTTTTCAGCGCATTCACCGCCTGATTTACGTAATTTCACCGCTTTCACCGCTTGTCTTGCATATATTTGCGTTGAATGGCGCTGACACTTCTACCCGGGTACAGATTACGCTTAATGGATTCTCTATTTGTGTGCCCGCTAATCTGATAAACATAGCAAACAAAAAGCAACAGTATATTTCCATTTCTAGTTTGTGCTATAATTCTCAACCAAGAATTATTTGGAGGGCTGAATAGTTAATTAAAACAAACAGATGGGTTTCCAAATGAGTTTACACAATTGTTGAAATAAAGCGGGTGCGCTAGAACACTAGTGGCATTGACGTTTGAACTATCCTAATGAAGTCGCTAATCAGAAAATTTTCAATCGTAGAAATAAATCTCAATTTTATTAAAACATAAAAGTCATTTTTCAGTTTATACAAGATTTTTAAGTTTTTAGAAGGAAAATAAAAAGCCACCCTCTGCGGTGGGTGAGTGAAACACTAACAATTATTATCCAACTCCAGTCCTAAACTTAGGCGGTGAAGTTCTAGCGGATAGATGGCTGTATTCAACGTTCACGTTTATATTAAAAACGGGTTTTCCTATTTTCTAATTGGGCGAGAAAGAAAACACTCACTCTTTTCATCTCTAAAAGGGTGGTTGAATCGTTTAAAAAATTGTGAGTAATTATTCGTCACGTAGGTGGCCTTTCGACTCAGGTTGTGCATTTAGAAGCCTTACTTGTTCTGAAGTTTCCCGGGGATTTTTTTTCTATCCTTGAGCCGCCTGCATCAATATCAGCCGTTTTTTTTTAAATACCTGAATTCCAAAAAATTGAGTTGTATTGTCAGCGACTAAGTGAATTCAGATCCAGTTCTATTCAAGGAATAGGCATGTAAACTTAAAACTGAGTTTGAGTTCTTGTGTTATTTTAAAATTAGGATGTTAATTATTGATACTCTACGAGCTCATGCGCTCACCTTTTTGGTTAGTAATTATTAGTAGTTGTAGTAATTAAAAAAAGTTAAAGCGCTTGATCCGCTCGTTCTAATAGTTTGCTTTGTATATGTATTCAAGGTGTTCACTTTGGACTGTTAAATATGACGGTCTCGAACACTTTCAACTCGGAGGGCAGTTTCAATATAACCGTTACAGTACAAGAGGAAAAACGACCCGGTTTGAAGATGGTAGTAATCTTTGTTCTCGGATTAAGATGCTGATGTCAATAATTTGGGCAGTAAAAAGACACTTGGACTATAAGTGTTAGATGTAAGAGTTTAAAATTGAACATAGAAAAATTGCAGGATTTTAAAATAAATAATATTTGGTGCAAGATCCGTCTGACAGGCATTGACTAGGCAAATGTGTTCCAATTTTTGCCTTAACGATGTACGTGTTTTATCACATCATTATGAAAACCCTAATCTAACAAATAAGTTCTTTTTAGGCCGAAGCCAATTAAAAACAACACTTAATTGACCTCCGAGCAGCACATTTATATAAAGCATGATATATTGCCTGAAACAACCTTTAGTGTTGTAAGCTTTTGAAGCTAAAAAAACAGAAAGTTAGTTTAAGAAAAGGATTACAACCTATTCATAGTGACTTTTGTAAATACATGTGAGCAAGGGAGAGATTTGGTTGCACAACAATTCTGAACTGTAAATATCAGTTAATCTGGGCTTTTTTCTTAAATTATTAAGATCTTTTTATAATCAAAGACCAGAGGCTCCTTAAAGTGATAAGAAAAAAAAGTTTATTGAAAAATTTTTAATGCAATATCTATTAATCAGCACTGATTTATTCTGACAATAAGCTTCAGGTGACAAGTTACAAGCAAATCATTGTACTTAAACATTAAAATAGTTTAAACCGGATATATTCCTAAAGACTATTGTCGTTAATACAACAAACATTTTTAGAAAGAAAAGATAGTAAGGATATTTGTTATGATATCTAGACTGATCTTGACTTAGAGATCAAAGAAATATGGTACAATGTAAGCTGACGCCTCATATCTGAGAGCAAAAAAATCAGAGCCTTTTTTCAGAAACCTATCATTGCAAAAAGGAACAACTAGTAAATAAACTTTGATGTCTGGTAGTTTTTCTAAAGTTGTCTCGAGAAACGTCAGATAATTCTCTCAGAACAAAAACTGTCGGCATAATATTCAAAATTTACAGTTTTTTCAATTTTTCTGAATTCTGAAATTTTAACGAAAAGTTATTAAAAACTTTTGCGAACTTTTTTAACAATTTAAGAACGTTTTTTGCAGAGTTTTTAAAATATATTTTTTATCAAAGAAATATTGATACTTAATTTTTTAGTTGGTTTAGTTAGTCATGCAGAAATAACGAGAAAACTGCTTATCTCCAAATTAACGGCTCTGAAGAAAAAGGTGGAAGATGAAAACACAATTATCAAAAACAAGTAATTTTTTGCAAGTAGCATCCAGTTCAATTTTATACCAAAATCAGTTTTTAAATTTCATGCTTTTCTCTTTTTCACGATCGTACACAGAAAAAAGGAAACCAAAGAACTCATACACAAACCCCGTCTGAAATGCGTGTTTTCATGTATGATCACAGAATGAGAGTAAATGCCCTTGAAAATGCAACTGTTAATAAATGAATTCATATTGTTTTGACAGGTTTTCCTGGGTTATATGAGAGAAGAAAATGATCAGATGGACGATGTTATATGTATTTTGAGAAGGGTGAGACTATCGACATGGATATGTTCTGAGAAGTTCTCCCCACAGACGAAAGTGTGTTTTGCTGTGTGAGAACAGACATTGCAGTAACTGACAAGAGCTCTGAGAGTGAAGTGTTGATTATTTGCGAGTTGTTCTTTTAAATAACTATTACTTTAGAGGTCGTACAAACTTACACTCTAAAACTCTCTCGTGTGAAATCAAATGACTTTTTCTCGTGTAATGAAAAATTACACGATTTTTCATGTCAAAGAATGTATGAGGATAATTTGCAATATTTATAGAAAATTTTTCTCGACCCAGTTTCCTTCAGAACACAAATCTGTTCCGTGAATGATAATTTCATGCTACATTGGGCTTTTTCCAGTGATCAGAACCGAAGATATTACGCAAAAACAAAAAATTGGGCGACCCAAATTCATATCACATTGTTGCGTCGCAACACTTATTTTTGGTGATTAGACTTGCTTTAAACGCTTTAAAGACTTAAATGATTTATGCTTAAGAAGAACTCAAGCCCAAAAGGAAACAAGTGTTGTTGTTAAAATCAGATGAAATTATGATTTCTTAGTTCAAATCACGTGGTAATTTATTGTTGCGTTTGTTGAAGAAGTCATCTTGAATTGAAGTTTTGAAGCTCTCGCAATATGAAGGTCAAAAGGTTGTTAACCACAACATAACCCGGCCTCCTTGAACGAGTTCAATTGAAAAGTAATATTGAAGTCACTTGAGACCTTTTGACGCAAGAAATTTCACAGAAAATTTTTGACGAGGAAATTGTTTTCTGAAAATTGATTGTTGTTTGCCTTGCTGTCATCTTCGTCGTCGTAGTCGTCATCGTTGTCGTCTTTGTCGTTGTCGTCAGCATCATCCTCGTGGTCATTATCAACGTCATCATCATTGTGGTCGTCATTGTCGTTGATGTCATGAAGGTGAATGATTTACAATTAGCTTGACAGACTTCAAAATATTGCAAATATTGAATGCTGATGAGATTGACTTGAATATTGATTGCTCATTGTCTAAGGAACGCTTATCTTTTGGTCTTGTTGTATTGAATTGGGTTGTGCTGCTGACTTGTCAATCCTCATCCATTGAGTCATCCGCTGTCTTCCATTTGGGTAACTGAGATTCTGGTCTCTCCTTCTCCAATGGTACCAGTCTGCTTACTGGTCGTATGTAGAGTCGTGTTTGCGTTCTAACTTGGACTACTCGTACTATCTTGTCATTTCCGTCGAATATTTTTGTAATCCTTGCCAGTGGCCATAGCATTGGAGGCGTGTTGTCTTCCTTGATGATAACAATGTCATTGACGGCGTGCTGTTGTTTGTTATCCTGCCATTTTGGTCGATGTTGAAGTGTTGTCAAGTAGTCCACGGACCATTTTTTCCAAAGTTGTCTGACAATGTTGCTGATGCTTTTGAACCTTCTGTTTAGTGTCCGGTTGTCTTCTTGAGATGGCTCCGGGAAAGCTGTCAGTGGGCGTCCAATAAGAAAATGAGTGGGTGTTAGTGCTGAGGGGTCATTGGCATCGCTAGAGGGGGCTGTAAGTGGGCGATGGGCGAGAATTGAGAATGGCCTCAATTTGAGTGATCAGGGTTGTGAAATTCTCAAAAGACATCTTTGTTGTCCCCACAGTCCTGTAAAAATGTCTCTTCATGGATTTTATTGCGGCTTCCCAGAGACCTCCGAAATGAGGAGTCCGTGGAGGAATTTTCAACCAGTTTATCTGATGTCCTGTAGTGAAGGCATCTACCAGTTCCTTGAATTCTCTGTCCATTAATAATTTACGAAACTCAATTTCTCCCCGAGTTCCAATGAAATTCCTTGAGTTGTCACTATAAATATTTTCGGGCAGTCCACGTCGTGCTGTAAAACGTTTTATGGCGTGCAGACAGTCCTCCCTGGTCAACGTTGTCACTGTTTCCATATGGACGGCCTTTGTGCTGAAACATACAAAAAGGGCAACATACGTTTTCTGCAATTTTCCGCTGCTGTCTTTTTTGCTGAAAGGTCCACAGTAGTCCAAACCAGTGTGGGTGAAAGCAAATGCTGAAACAACACGTTCTGTTGGCAGATCTCCCATTTGAGGCTGAAGAATCCTGGCGTCGCGGCGAATGCAGGGCTTGCAGTTGTAAACAATTTTTTTAACAGCTGATAGTCCTCCGGGTATCCAAATTGTTTGTCGAAGATAAAACAATGTTAACTGTGGGCCTCCATGTAAGTTCCTTGCATGAGCTTCCTGAATCAGGAGCAATGTGATTGGAGAATCCTTTGGAATAAGGATAGGAAACTTCTTGTCTATGTTGTATGGCAAATTTGCTAGTCGTCCGCCCACGCGAACAACTTTATTGTCTGGGTCGTAGAAGGGAGAAAGTTTGAAAAGTCGTCCTCTTTTTGGCAAAAGCTTTATTCTTCGTTTTGTTGTACTGTTGATCAATTCTTCTTCACTTGTACCTACATGTTGCTCCAATTCGTTGAATCTTGTTGGTTTATCTAAAATACCTAATTGAGCTGTACATAGCTTACCTACCTGAACCTTACCAATCTTGCCTACCTCAACCCTACCAGCCTTACCTACCTCAAACTTAGCAACCTTACTTACCTCACCTTGACCAACCTTACCTACCTTAACCTTACCAACCTCAAACTTACCTACCTCAACCTCACCAACTTTACCTACCTCAGCCTTACCAAGGGTTTTATGACAAAGCACATTCTCCGGAATGTTGTTACCTTTCCCTTCTGTCATTGATGAAGATGATTGACTAACAATGGCATCAAACTCTTGCAAGTAAAGTTTTTGAATCAGGCTGTATATGGCAATCCGTCCAAGGTAAAGATCAGAAGAGCTGAGTTGAAGTGACTGAAATTCACATGCTATTGCAGCTTCCGACTTTTTCTTTTGACATCTTTTTGATGATAGGTTCCTCTTCTGTGAGTAGCATTTGGTATCGGACTTTGTTGGATCTGTTCTGCTGGCAATGGTTTTCTGGCTTTGTTGTTTGGCCTTCTGAATGAATTTCTTGACATAACAAAAAATTCGAACCAGTTTTCCAAACGAGGATGTTCGATGAATTAGCTGAACTATTGAGTTGTTCTCCTGAGTAACAACCATTGTTGTTTGCTTCAGTGTTTCTCCTTGCACTTCGTTGTTCACTGCATGCTGATGTTCTTCAATTGATTCCGACTTCGGCCAATAATCTTCGCTTTTTTCTAGCCAGCTGGGTCCATTTCACCAAAGGCTGTGTTTGGCTAGGTTTGCTGCTGAGGTTCCTCGTGATGCGCAATCGGCAGGATTCTCCTCTGTCGGCACGAAATTCCAATTGCTGGATGGAATGAGCTTCTGAATTTTTGCAACACGGTTGGCAACGAATGTCTTCCACTCTCTTGGAAAGTCTTGCAGCCAAGCCAGTGTTACCGTTGAATCTGTCCAAGCGCACACTTTTGGTGTTGGGAAACGTTGATCGTTCAAAGATGATGATATCGCTTCCACCAAATTTGCTCCAAGAAGTGCTGCACAAAGTTCCAACCGGGGAACGCACAAACTCCTTATTGGTGCAACTCTGGTCTTTGCTGTCAACATCCTTGTGTGAACTGTTCCGTCGAAAGATTGTCGTATATACACAACTGCGGCGTAGGCTGTAGTTGATGCATCACAGAAGACATGAAGTTCAATGTCCGATGATGCTGGCGAGATTGAAACTAACTTTCTGTGCAGTGTAATAGTTTCCAATTCCTTCAGTTGAACTCTGAGTCGGCTGTACTGTTGCTGAAGGCATTTCGACAAAGCTTCGTCCCATCCAAGTCGGTCCATCCAAAGCAGTTGAACAAAAGATTTGAACTGAATTGTTGTAGGTGAAAGCCATCCCAACGGATCAAAGAGCCGTGTAACTTCTGACAGTATTTCGCGTTTTTTAGATGGTGTCTTTTCGTCTAGTTTTGCTATGAAACTGAAGTGGTCTGAATTTGGGTTCCACTTGACGCCTAAAGTTTTTATACTGTAGTCATCGCTTTTAATCGTCATCTCGTCGGTAGTTTCTCGAAAGTTTGCAGGTAGTCTTTCAACAAGTTCTGGGTTACTTGAAGTCCACTTGCGAATCTCAAACCCTGCCTTTGAAATAACTGCTATGATTGAGTCCTGCAGTTTCATTGCACTTTCCAGATCGGGTGCTCCTGTCAACAAGTCGTCGACGTACATGTCTGTCGTGATTCCTAGCTGTACATTTTTGTCCTTAACATCTTCCGCTAAAACTTGTAATGGGCGAATAGAATGGAAAGCTGATGATGCTATTCCGTACGTGACACGTGTCATCCTAAATGTCTTTATATCTGTTGAGTTCGGTTCCCTCCAAAGTAGTCGATGATAGTCCTTATCTTCGGTATCCAGTTGCACTTGTCTGTACATTTTTGTAATGTCTGCTGAAAGGGCTACAGGATACATACGGAAACGGATCAGGATGCTGAATAGATCTTTCTGGATCTTGGGTCCCACCATCAGTCTATCGTTCAAAGAAATTCCACTGGTAGTCTTTGCTGAACCATCAAAGACTACACGCAGCTTCGTAGTTGTACTTGAGTCTTTGAACACACAGTGATGGATGGCTGAGATAATAGCTTTTCTCTATTGGCAGTAGCATCTCCTTTGCTGGTACTTCCTCCATGTGTCCTAGTTTAATGAACTCATTGATGAACTCGTTGTATCTTCTGTACAGATCAGGCTGTTTTTGAAGACTATGAAGGAGACTTCTACGTCTTCGTCGTGCTTGCTGCTGGGAATCCCCCAGTTCTCCAATTTCGTTCTTAAGCGGCAGTTTTTCAATGAACCTTCCTTCAGGGCTTCTTCGTGTGGTTGACTTGAAGTGTTCTTCACTTCTTCTTTCTTCGTCGGTCAGATGTTTAGTTGCAGGCACTTCCTCGATTTCCCAAAAACGCTGCAAACTGTCTTCAAATGATGACACAAAGTAGGTTTTGACACAAACTGGAAGAATTGGAAGTTTGCACGTTTTCGCGTCCAATTACTAACCAACCGAATACTGTGAGCCGATAAGTAACGGGGATGTTTGGTTCTTTCAGTCTGTTGTTCCCAACAATCAAGTCCTCGTAGTGTCCAGCTCCAATGATTAGATCAACATGGGCGGGCTTGTTAAAGTCGGGCTCAGCCAACTGTAGTTCCCTTACTGTCTCCCAATTGTCTGTGTTGATGTACCGAGAAGGTAAATTGTTTGTCATTTTCGTTAAAACTGACGCGTCAATGATAATTAGTGCTTTGTTTTTTGGTTGAAGGCAAAGGTCAACAAATCCGCGATTAGTTGAGACTTCATTTCCTCCGAGTCCAAAAACACGAGTATTGTTCCCCTTTCTCTTTAGCTGAAGTCTTTGTACTGCAGCTTCAGATACAAGATTATTCTGAGATGCAGAGTCCAGAATTGCTCGCAGATATACTATTTCTCCTTGAACATTAACAGGAACAATTGCTGTCTGAAGAAAAATTTTCTGTGTCTTGTCTTCATGAGTGAGGGCTGCTGTTATCTTTTGATCGATAGTTATTTGTTCTGCATTACTGCTGGAGGCTCCAGATGAAACCTTCTCCTGATCTCTTGCGTTGGATTTGCAGCTGTTTCCAAAGGAGTTTTTCAATTGATTGACTTGATGCGCATCTTCTCGATGCAACAACGTGTGATGCTTTTGTCCACATTGGCGGCACGAAGAACCCTCGCAACTCTCTGCTCGGTGTCCTGGTCTTAGACAATTGAAACAAAGTCCTTTGACTTTGATCAGCTGGGCTCGCTCCTTGACACCTAAACCTTTGAATTTACCACATTTAAAAATTCTCTGTTCCTCTTCACAACATTCGCATTGCTGATTCGTTGTCGTAACATGAGTGTGAAATTGTCTCTGTGGCTGATTTTGTTGCGTATGCGATCGTTTTTCGGTATTTGATGAACTGTTGCTTGGTGCTGCTGACTCCAACGCTTGAACACGTTCCTCCAGGAATGTCTTTAGTTCCTGATAGGTCTGTAGTTCTTTCCCCTTTGAAGAAAGCTCCCAGAACTTTCGTGTTTCGGTGGGCAGTTTTTCTGCAATCAAGTAGACAAAAAAGGGGTCCTGATGCTCAACTGGTTGTCCCATGTTCCGAAGAGAAAGTCTGTGCTCCTCCATTGTGTTGACAAGTTTTCGTAATTCCCGTGTGTTTTCGTGTGAAACTGGTCGATATGAGACAATTCCATGGATGTGGGCTCGAAGTATCAATCTCCTGTTGTTGTATCGGTTCTGCAAAATTTCCATTGCAACATCGAAGTTGTCGTCGGTGACTGTGATTGAAGTTAACATCTTCGAAGCTTCTCCCTTCACTGCTGACTTCAGGTACTGTAATCTCAAACTGTTTGTCAACTGATCGTTATCTATTACTGCTCCCTTGAAGCGATCATAAAAAGAGATCCAGTCCAAGTAGTTTCCGGAAAAACTGGGCAAGTCGAGCTTTGGTAGATTGATGTTCTGTATATTCCTCGAAATCGTGGTGCTTCCAGCTGCAAATGAGCTCTCTTGTGACGAGTGTCTTGTCTTTCGCTGAACAAACCGATGAACATAGTCGATGTTTTGGCATATCTTGTCATCATACTCCTCTGTCTCAACAATTTCATCGTCCAAGTTGTCAGGATCATCAAAGGAGACTGAATCTTTTGGTTCTGCTCAGATAGGAAGGCTTGCTTCTTCTTCAATAGTTCAACTATCTGCTGCAGTCGGATAGGGTCGTCTTCCTTGATAAGTGTGAACGGTTTGTTCATTATGCCGTCTGCTTCATTGTAGAGTTTCGTTGCAACTCCTCTGTGAGCCCCACGCGACTTTCGAAGAAGTTCTAGATTTTCTGGCATGTTTCTGATATGCTGTTGTCTCACTGTTCATTGCTTTGTTCTTGACGCTGTTCTTTAGTTGTATTCTTTGGCTGTATTCTTTGTCTTTATCTGTTGTTGTAAACCTTTTGTGGCTAAAAGCTCAGAAACAAGTTAAAACAGCGTGAAAGTTGTAAATATAGGGTTGTATCTATCCGCCCCGCAAAAGTGCGGCCAATTTTTACGCGCGAACTTGGTCTTAGTACTTCAGGGGGCAAAGTAAGCTAACAGAAAGCATGTTCTCGATGAGAACTAGAGAGAGAGAGAGAGAGAGATTGACTTCCCCTGAAGTTTTTCAAAAAAAAATATGCAGAAACTTGAGTATACAGTTACCCCACTAGATATCCTCTACCGGGTCTCTTGGTTAGGTTAATCAACCTAGTTATACAAGTTAATCAACTTGAATAACATGTGGGGGAATGATGGTATCTAGTGGGGGGTCCGCTTTTCAATTTCCCTTTAAGTTTCCCCTTTTTAGGTTATCAACAAATTTTTGAGAGAGTGAATGCTTTGGGTGCTTATTGCTTCGACTATTTTATCCTTAACCTATTTTTCGGCGGACCATTAAATGTTGCGTCGCAACACTTATTTTTGGTGATTAGACTTGCATTAAACGCTTTAAAGACTTAAATGCTTTATGCTTAAGAAGAACTCAAGCTCAAAAGGAAACAATTGTTGTTGATAAACTCAGATGAACTTATGATTTCTTAGTTGAAATCACGTGGTAATTTATTGTTGCGTTTGTTGAAGAAGTCATCTTGAATTGAAGTGTTGAAGCTCTCGCAATATGAAGGTCAAAAGGTTGTTAACCACAACACACATAAAACTTGTTTGCAACGCTCATTTTTAGTGACTGACAACTCCACTTCGTAATTTCAGTAGCTTGATGGTTTGTCTTGCGCATAAAAGATTTCAGAGCTGGAGAATAAACGAGAATCTGACAAGCTACCGTCGTTACTATTTTGTGAGGTTCGTACCACTTTCTCTTTGTTTTTGTCATTTAGAAAGAGAAGATGTTCTCTAACTCAAAGGACTCTACCTGAGTTGTTTTATTTGGAATTTTTTGCCTTAGTCACTAATCGCCCAAAAATTTCTCCATTTGTGAACAATTTTTTGAGAGCGCAGTTTATTCGTTTTTTTTCTATGAAATGTACTGTAAGAAATCAGCACGAGGGCTTCTGAGGAACTAGATTATGGTATTTCCTGCGCACATGATTTTTAGTGTGAGACCACATGACGAAACGTGTGTCGGCACGCAATTTTTCGGGAAAAAAGGACGCCCGATAAATCTCGCTTTTACACGATTTTTCATGTAAATTCACATGAACTTCTCGGGTTGGGCATCACGATTTTTTGTGTGATTTTCATTATTTCTCATGTGGATTTTCATGTAAAATCACACGAATTTTTGTTTGCTTGCACACGAATATTGTGCTATTTCACATGAGTTTTCATGTGATTAACACATGAGATTTCGTGTAATTTATTGTGATTTCGTGAGATCTCATGTGTTAATCACACGAAAACTCATGTGAAATAGCACAAAATTCGTGTACAAAAAAAAACAAAAATTCGTGTGATTTACATGAAAATACACATTGAAAATCATGTAAATCATATAAAAATCGTGATGCCCAACCCGAGAAACTAAAAAAAATTTACAAGAAAAATCATGTAAGAGCCAGATTAATCGTGAGTCACTTTTTTCCCGAAAAATCCCGTGCCGACAGACAATTTTTCATGTGATCTCACACGAGTGAGTATAAAAGTGTAGCTGAATTCTTAGAATTGCAACGCATAAACGGATCAGAAACGATTACATTCAGGATATCTACCAATTGATGTCAACATGCCTTACCGTATTCTTCTCAGTTGCTTTTCTCGGGTCTTTCCCAAAGTGCAAAAATGCCCCCCCCCCAGCTTAGTGGTCATAAAACATAGCCCCCTCATGTTAATTATCGCCTAATGGGGATTAAATTTTCGGGGAGGGGGGACTATAATGAAAAATGTCCATTTTCTCCCATGAAAAAGCAGAACCATCATTTAAGATCTCTTTGAATTTGCACAAATGCAATGAACAGTTTCTTTCCATTCAGACATGGACCGAAGCAAAAACTAACGTACAATTTTTCAGATATCATTTATTATCCTTGTATCAGTTACATGAGAACTGACAACCCGGGAAATTAACTATTTACTACCATTTAACCGAATTTATCGCAGAGATTTTTTAAGAATATAATTGCCTTCTCGCAACCACATATTTAAATTAACTGAGATGAAGTAGAGCCAGATCAAGTCGAAAAGAAAATAGGTGTTGAACTAAATACCTTCAAGAAATATTTGACTAAAGCAAGCTTTTTGGCATATTTGGTCCCTTAATAAGCCGAGGCTTGAAACCGGGCCCACCCGCAACGAGTTTCAAGTTGTGATCAGTACTTCTCCATTGAAAAACGGTTGTTAGTTTGACAGTTCAGAATTAATCACGTCTTATTTCAAGTATTGAAACATGTGAAGACGTGTCAAGACTTGTTCAGGATCTGACAAGTCTTAATAAATTTTTTGTCAACCCTTGAGAAGTCTTGAGTCAAATCTTTCCTATTAAGCAGTGCGCAGTTATAAGTAAAGTATACTTTTAGAAGACATCATTTAGAAATAATGCTTTTCAAAATTAGCTGAAATTTATCAATTTTTTTAACAAGAAATTTGTTAAATTGGCCGACATATCTTTGAATTGAGCATTCATCAACTTAAAGGGTCCCTTTTAATCATTCAGAAACCAATTTTCTAAGAGCACGCAGGACTGGTGATGACTGATAACTTGGAGTGACAAAATTTTTAATTGTAATCTATCAGTTGAACATTGTGGAATTGCTCGCTTTTTCTTATGCTTCTTTTTTCATTTCGGAGAGTTTTGAAAGCACTCAATTGCATATGTTGCCATTTTTGTCACAAAACGAAAGAAAACTAACACTGAAAAATGTGCTCAAGAATTGGCTCAAGACTTCTGTATTTTATTTTATCAAACTGAAATAAACAATTAAAGACCCAATGAGTCCATTTCATAATTTTACACGATTTTCTCAAAAATTTCAACATTCATCTTCAGTATTGGATTAGAAAGAAGTTGAGACCTATTCGCGAGGCAATTATCTCAACCAACACAACCTGTATAGTTATGAAAATGCTACTTTTTTGAATCCACAATTAGTCTTGCGAGAAAATTTTTATAGAAGTTGTTTTTATAAAAATTAGTTCTAACTGATGATATGTAATTGCTACAGAAAACAAATACTGCCCCGAGGAAGACAGTGATTGTGTAGACTCTTTTTTCTCGCTAATATACGGCGCGCCCACACGCACACGCACACACATACACGCGCACACACAGGCTCTCTTTCCTCTCTCTCTCTCTCTCTGTCTCTCTCTCTCTCTCTCTCTCTCTCTCTCTCTCTCTCGCTCTCTCTCTCTCTCTCTCTCTCTTCTCTCTCTCTCTCTCTCTCTCTCTCTCTCTCTCTCTCTCTCTTGAAAGCTCAATCTTAGAAAAAAACTATCTCTAAAAGTATCTCGAAAACATTTTTCGGAAGTATTTTCGTAAAGGCGTTCGTAATAATTAAATCAGATCCTTTTCCAAAGCGTATAGACAGGAGCTATTGTTTTCTCATTGTCCTCCGATTTGTCTCTTCTCTACAATTGAAACGAATAATGTTAAATAAAAGGACAAAAGATAATTATATAAGCAGGTTAATCAAATTTAATATAATCAGCAATTTTCTATTTACATCTACTCAGAAACAATAGTTTGTTTTCACATCAGCGGTAAATACAGATGTTTAATAAATGGGCAAATGCGTACATTCATTTAATTCACAGTAGTAGCTTGTTGGGCAGTCCCAGTCCCCAGTACAAAAAGCACCCCTCTTCACCCATTGTCTCTCGAATAGTGCTCCAGGGTACCCCCTTTCAGCTGGCCACTGGTTCATTTCTCGTCTCCTCCAAGGTGCATTGGCCTGTACCATCACCACCACAATCAAAAGAAGCACAAAGGCACTTTGACGAAGCATGTTGTTGTTTTGTTCTAAAAACAAACAGGAACATTACAAAAAAGGGCCTAAAAACAAATGAAGGCTCCCCCCATTCGACTGTTTGACCAACAAAATAAAAAAAAATGTTGTTACAAATATAGATGATAAATTTTGCCGTTCAATTTCAAACAATCAGATAATATAATGAAAAAAAAAACGCGCAAAAACCATACCCGTCCAAAATTTTGATGACAGAGAAGCTTAAATTTAAAACCGTGAGCTGGAAAAACATTTTGGTTATTTAAACGTAGTTTGGTTAATATGATAAGGAAATTTTTCAATGAGACTGTTGGAATTTCGAATTAAACTTTTGTAAAATCACACGAATTTTTGTTTGCTTGCACACGAATATTGTGCTATTTCACATGAGTTTTCATGTGATTAACACATGAGATTTCGTGTAATTTATTGTGATTTCGTGAGATCTCATGTGTTAATCACACGAAAACTCATGTGAAATAGCACAAAATTCGTGTACAAAAAAACAAAAATTTGTGTGATTTACATGAAAATACACATTAAAAATCATGTAAATCATATAAAAATCGTGATGCCCAACCCGAGAAACTAAAAAAAATTTACAAGAAAAATCATGTAAAAGCCAGATTAATCGTGAGTCACTTTTTTCCCGAAAAATCCCGTGCCGACAGACAATTTTTCATGTGATCTCACACGAGTGAGTATAAGAGTGTAGCTGAATTCTTAGAATTGCAACGCATAAACGGATCAGAAACGATTACATTCAAGATATCTACCAATTGATGTCAACATGCCTTACCGTATTCTTCTCAGTTGCTTTTCTCGGGTCTTTCCCAAAGTGCAAAAATGCCCCCCCCAGCTTAGTGGTCATAAAACATAGCCCCCCTCATGTTAATTATCGCCTAATGGGGATTAAATTTTCGGGGAGGGGGACTATAATGAAAAAAGTCCATTTTCTCCCATGAAAAAGCAGAACCATCATTTAAGATCTCTTTGAATTCGCACAAATGCAATGAACAGTTTCTTTCCATTCAGACATGGACCGAAGCAAAAACTAACGTACAATTTTTCAGATATCATTTATTATCCTTGTATCAGTTACATGAGAACTGACAACCCGGGAAATTAACTATTTACTACCATTTAACCGAATTTATCGCAGAGATTTTTTAAGAATATAATTGCCTTCTCGCAACCACATATTTAAATTAACTGAGATGAAACAGAGCCAGATCAAGTCGAAAAGAAAATAGGTGTTGAACTAAATACCTTCAAGAAATATTTGACTAAAGCAAGCTTTTTGGCACTTTTGGTCCCTTAATAAGCCGAGGCTTGAAACCGGGCCCACCCGCAACGAGTTTCAAGTTGTGATCAGTACTTCTCCATTGAAAAACAGTTGTTAGTTTATCAGTTCAGAATTAATCACGTCTTATTTCAAGTATTGAAACATGTGAAGACGTGTCAAGACTTGTTCAGGATCTGACAATTCTTAATAAATTTTTTGTCAACCCTTGAGAAGTCTTGAGTCAAATCTTTCCTATTAAGCAGTGCGCAGTTATAAGTAAAGTATACTTTTAGAAGACATCATTTAGAAATAATGCTTTTCAATATTAGCTGAAATTTATCAATTTTTTTAACAAGAAATTTGTTAAATTGGCCGACCTATCTTTGAATTGAGCATTCATCAACTTAAAGGGTCCCTTTTAATCATTCAGAAACCAATTTTCTAAGAGCACGCAGGACTGGTGATGACTGATAACTTGGAGTGACAAAATTTTTAATTGTAATCTATCAGTTGAACATTGTGGAATTGCTCGCTTTTTCTTATGCTTCTTTTTTCATTTTGGAGAGTTTTGAAAGCACTCAATTGCATATGTTGCCATTTTTGTCACAAAACGAAAGAAAACTAACACTGAAAAATGTGCTCAAGAATTGGCTCAAGACTTCTGTATTTTATTTTATCAAACTGAAATAAACAATTAAAGACCCAATGAGTCCATTTCATAATTTTACACGATTTTCTCAAAAATTTCAACATTCATCTTCAGTATTGGATTAGAAAGAAGTTGAGACCTATTCGCGAGGCAATTATCTCAACCAACACAACCTGTATAGTTATGAAAATGCTACTTTTTTGAATCCACAATTAGTCTTGCAAGAAAATTTTTATAGAAGTTGTTTTTATAAAAATTAGTTCTAACTGATGATATGTAATTGTTACAGAAAACAAATACTGCCCCGAGGAAGACAGTGATTGTGTAGACTCTTTTTTCTCGCTAATATACGGCGCGCCCACACGCACACGCACACACACACACGCGCACACACAGGCTCTCTTTCCTCTCTCTCTCTCTCTGTCTCTCTCTCTCTCTCTCTCTCTCTCGCCTCTCTCTCTCTCTCTCTCTCTCTCTCTTTCTCTCTCTCTCTCTCTCTCTCTCTCTCTCTCTTGAAGCCTCAATCTTAGAAAAAAACTATCTCTAAAAGTATCTCGAAAACATTTTTCGGAAGTATTTTCGTAAAGGCGTTCGTAATAATTAAATCAGATCCTTTTCCAAAGCGTATAGACAGGAGCTATTGTTTTCTCATTGTCCTCCGATTTGTCTCTTCTCTACAATTGAAACGAATAATGTTAAATAAAAAGGACAAAAGATAATTATATAAGCAGGTTAATCAAATTTAATATAATCAGCAATTTTCTATTTACATCTACTCAGAAATAATAGTTTGTTTTCACATCAGCGGTAAATACAGATGTTTAATACATGGGCAAATGCGTACATTCATTTAATTCACAGTAGTAGCTTGTTGGGCAGTCCCAGTCCCCAGTACAAAAAGCACCCCTCTTCACCCATTGTCTCTCGAATAGTGCTCCAGGGTACCCCCTTTCAGCTGGCCACTGGTTCATTTCTCGTCTCCTCCAAGGTGCATTGGCCTGTACCATCACCACCACAATCAAAAGAAGCACAAAGGCACTTTGACGAAGCATGTTGTTGTTTTGTTCTAAAAACAAACAGGAACATTACAAAAAAGGGCCTAAAAACAAATGAAGGCTCCCCCCATTCGACTGTTTGACCAACAAAATAAAAAAAAATGTTGTTACAAATATAGATGATAAATTTTGCCGTTCAATTTCAAACAATCAGAAAATATAATGAAAAAAAAAACGCGCAAAAACCATACCCGTCCAAAATTTTGATGACAGAGAAGCTTAAATTTAAAACCGTGAGCTGGAAAAACATTTTGGTTATTTAAACATAGTTTGGTTAATATGATAAGGAAATTTTTCAATGAGACTGTTGGAATTTCGAATTAAACTTTTGTAAAATCACACGAATTTTTGTTTGCTTGCACACGAATCTTGTGCTATTTCACATGAGTTTTCATGTGATTAACACATGAGATTTCGTGTAATTTATTGTGATTTCGTGAGATCTCATGTGTTAATCACACGAAAACTCATGTGAAATAGCACAAAATTCGTGTACAAAAAAAAACAAAAATTTGTGTGATTTACATGAAAATACACATTAAAAATCATGTAAATCATATAAAAATCGTGATGCCCAACCCGAGAAACTAAAAAAAATTTACAAGAAAAATCATGTAAAAGCCAGATTAATCGTGAGTCACTTTTTTCCCGAAAAATCCCGTGCCGACAGACAATTTTTCATGTGATCTCACACGAGTGAGTATAAGAGTGTAGCTGAATTCTTAGAATTGCAACGCATAAACGGATCAGAAACGATTACATTCAAGATATCTACCAATTGATGTCAACATGCCTTACCGTATTCTTCTCAGTTGCTTTTCTCGGGTCTTTCCCAAAGTGCAAAAATGCCCCCCCCCCAG